>NW_007577854.1:194595-258634 GCF_000690725.1 Stegastes partitus | reverse complement strand
CCTAAACACCCTAAAACTCGGGTGTGGGAGGAGTTAAGGGAGGCTATGGAGACGGACTTTAGGTCGGCCTCGAAGAAGGGGAGGCAGGGATTCGCCCAGGCGGTGTACAGCCAGGGAGGAGAACTGCTGACTCAGACTGGGGATCTTGTCAAGTAGTGGAAGGAGCACTTTGAGGAACTCCTGAACCCGGTAAACACCTCCTCCATTGAGGGGGATGAGCCTGAAGACTCGGGGGTTTCTGCGTCCATATCCATGGTAGAGGTTGCCGAGGTAGCTCTTCGGTGGCCAAGCACCAGGTGAGGACAAGATTCGCCCTGAGATGCTGAAGGCTCTGGACATTGTCGTACTGTCGTGGCTGATACGTCTCTTCAGTGTCATGTGGGCATCAGGTACAGTGCCTGTGGAGTGGCAAACTGGGGTGGTGGTTCCCGTTAACAAAAAGGGGGACCAGAGAGTGTGTTCCAATTACCAGGGTATCACACTTCTCCACGTCCCTGGGAAAGTTTACTTTAGGGTGTTGGAAAGGAGGCTCTGACCAATTGTCGAACTTCGGATTCAGGAGGAGCAATACGGATTCCGTCCTGGTCATGGAACAGTGGACCAGCTCTTTACCCTTGTGGAGCTGCTGAGGGAGGCATGGGAATTCGACCTGCCAGTCAACATGTGTTTTGTGGATCTGGAGAAGGCCTATGGCCGTGTTCCCGGAGGGATTCTGTGGGGGGGTACTGAGGGAGTATGAGATACCAGGCTCGCTGCTAAGAACCATTCGGTCCCTGTAGAACCAAAGTGCGAGCTGCGTCCGGATTCTCGGCAATAAGTCAGACACGTTTCCAGTGGATGTTGGACTTCGTTAGGGCTGCCCCTGTACTCTATTCTGTTTGTGGTCTTTATGGACAGGATCTCAAACCACAGCCAGAGTGAGGAGGGTGTCCGGTTTGGGGACCTCAGGATCGCGTCTCTGCTTTTTGCAGACGACATGATACTGCTGGCTTCATCAGACTGTGACCTTCAGCATGCACTGCAGCAGTTTGTAGCCGAGTGCAAAGTGGCAGGGATGCAGATCAGTACCTCCAAGTCTGGGGCCATGGTCCTCTGCCGGAAACCTCCACCTCCGGGTGGGTGGGGGGTGGGGGGGTTGCTTCCTCAAGTGAGGGAGTTTAAGTATCTCGGGATCTTGTTCACGAGTGATAGGAAAATGGAGTGCGAGGTGGACAGGCGGCTTGGTATGGCACCAGCAGTAATGTGGGTGCTGTATCGGACCATCGTGGCGAAGAGAGATTTACCAGTCCATCTACGTCCCAACCCTCACCTGTCGTCACAAGCTTTGGGTCGTGACGGAAAAAAACATCATCGCGGAAACAATGAGCTCCCTCCACAGGGTAGCTGGGCTCAGCCTCAGAGATAGGGTGAGGTGCTCAGACATCCGGATGGAGCAAAGAGTAGAGCCGCTGCTCCTTCGCGTCGAAAGAAGCCAGTTGAGGTGGTTTGGACATCTGATTCGGATGCCTCCGGGGAGGCTTCTTCTGGAGGTTTTCCGAACATGTCCACCTGGGAGGAGAGAGAAAATGGATGGATGGATGGATGGATGGATGTTCAGCAAAGTAAAAAAAAAAAAATACATGAGAAGATAGTTTATATATATATATATATATATATATATCTCAAAGCTATGGAGCAGGAGTTCTAGATTGTTTAAAAAAATGTTTTTTGCAGCAAAGTAAAAAGCAAGAAAGAGTTTTTGTTTTCAGTTTTACAAGCAGTAAAAATTCTGGTTCACGTAAGTTTGTAGACTCTGAATTAAAAGAAGTGCAGTGTGTTTTATATAAGTGATGCCTTGCAGCTTTGTAAGAGACAATGATGTAGCTTCTGTTGGGGGAAAAAAAAAGCTTCAGTGAACAACTCCTGCCTCTTGCAGCCAACAAACAAGCTCTCAAACAGGTGACATTTGCTGCTACTGCTTTTCCTGCTTGTTCTGCCAACTCACATCAGAAAAGCCTCTCCAGCATTTGTGTCATGACTCTCATGTCTCTACCAACAAATACACCAAGAAACATCCATCCATCCATCCATTATCTATACACCGCTTAATCCTCACTAGGTTCGCGGGGGGACTGGTGCTTATCCCAGCTCACTGAGGGCGAAGGCAGGGGACACCCTGGACAGGTCGCCAGTCTATCACAGGGCCACAGTTAGACACAGACAACCAGGCACATTCAC
The DNA here is from genome assembly GCF_000690725.1 of Stegastes partitus. Classification (NCBI taxonomy): domain Eukaryota; kingdom Metazoa; phylum Chordata; class Actinopteri; family Pomacentridae; genus Stegastes; species Stegastes partitus. The sequence continues at coordinate 256,417 of NW_007577854.1, read as the reverse complement.
ATTCACACCTACGGACAATTTAGAATCACCAATTAACCTCAGCATGTTTTTGGACTGTGTGGGAGGAAGCCGGAGAACCCGGAGAGAACCCACGCTGCACGGGGAGCACCAAGAAACAGCACTATGAAATTTAATGGAACTAGTATACCAGCAGCTAAATTTTCCAATGTGTAAAAGTGGAGATTATAGAGAATTTCTATCAATCTGTAGTCTCTGTGTTGCAGACAGCGGGATGTTAATAAGCAACACTTGAACAAGTGCACCAGATGGGATCATAAATTCAGTGAGGTCATTAAAACTTCAAATGACGTTACTTTGACAGTAGAAAATATAATTTCCATTATTTGCTGAGTTGGACTACATAAAGCATCTAATAAATGTCTGCAAATTGTTATTCACAGTCATTCTGTTTATTGCAGTGTGAAGAGACAGATGCAGAGCTCAGATCAGTGCTTGGGCTTGTGTTAGACAGTCTGCATATCGCAGCATATCTCCACAGCAAACACAGCCAGCTGCACACTCAGAGATTAGCACTCACTTTATATGCTGTTTTTTGAGCAGCTTTTCTTGAGAGTGACAGAGATAAAGAGCCACTTTTAAACATTGTCTGTTGTTTCAGCTTTTCAATCTGTTTCAGCCCTGGTAATGTGAGATACACATGACCACTATTCACTATGAGGTCCTTTTAAAGGTCAGGTGCTGACAGTTGAACAGAAATGATGGGTCTGTTGTTGAGACACAACAAGGACCTTTAAGACCGAATCAGTTTAATGGAATTCAGCCATCTTTTGATTTTATTATTTTCACATGTGATTTATTTCACTTTGGTGCAACACCAAAGCATTCATATATACATATATATATATATGTGTGTGTGTGTGTGTGTGTGTGTGTGTGTGTGTGTGTGAAATAACAGTATTTTCTACATATAGACTATTCCTGTGCAATATTGTTACTTTACACATTCAATGGAATTTGTGCAGTATCTGAATTTCTACATATGGAAGAATCTGTGCATAATCAGAAGCACTTATATATGTATCTGGTTTGTTTTTAATTTCATTCCTGGTTCATTTTTAACTATCCCATTTGCTACTGTAACACTGCAAATTTCCCCACTGTGGGATTTTAAAAAGCTCATCTAATACTCTAAAGTGTCTTTTCAAACACCTGTTCAGAAAAGGGAATTTCAGCTAGCATCTCACAATCACTTGAATTAATGACAAGAAACTCTCTACAATATTTAAAAATATGGTCCCCTTAATAAATAGATTTTTGGACTAATTTTTGCTTGCAAATAAAAAACAGATTATATTGTAATAGTATCAAAACTCAAGTCCATTATTAGTTGTAAACGCTGTTATTGCTATATACCTTACTGTAGGTGGTGTACTGAACTCAAAATGTTGTTTGCTTACAATGCTTTAAAATCAAAATTCTAGTTTCTGACCTTATTAGTTAAATATTGGAGTTGTCTCCATTCGAGCTAAAACTCTAATACTGCTAGTAACACTACTGTATGGAGAGTCTATTAGCAGGAATTAACCATCATTTTGTAGTGTGAATCCTGTCACGTATCTTGAAAATTAGACTAATTCCATATTTAAAAACTATTCTTCAGTAGAGGACATTATTCTGCACAGTTTTGTATCGGAGGCGCTGATTGGCTGTTGACTGTTGCTATGACATCGCTTCTGTAGACGCTTCAGAGTGAAGCATTGTGGGAAACACACGAACCGTTTATGTCGAGGATGTTTTGAGAGAGAGAGAAAAAAAAATCGATTCAACGTTCAAGTAACCAAATGCCCTCAAGATGAAGGTTGGTAGCAACCGAAAAACTGAAAACAACAGCGTTACTTCTGGTTTTATAAATCCGGTGTTGATTTTTATCGCATGAACGAGCTTCAGCTAACGAGCTAGTTACTTGCTAACTGTAGCGTTACTTAGGCAGCTCCTGGTAACCGAGCTACCGTGTTAGCTAACGTAAAGGTATTTAGACAGAAACACTCTTTAGTTGGATATTATGTTGAGCAAAGTCAGCTTACGAACTGCTGTTCTAGGTGTGATATTGAACACATTTTTTTCCTAAGTTTGAGTAAACTTATGTAAAAAGACTGTGTGTGTTACAACGTTAAAGACAACTGAAAATAACCCTGTCTGGCTAGCTGGTTAATAGCCAGAATAATCACAACACAGTCTGTCAAAGTAGTAGCCTGCATTATTTGTGATAGTAAGCGAATATTCCCTGTTGCAGCTTTCTGTTATCAGTCGTTTTTAACAGCTTATATTTTTGTAAGTTCTTGGTTTAAAAAATGTACGTAACTAAATTAATTTTAGCCATTACAGTTTAACCATGTGAATGATCAAACATTTGTCACTATATTAAAATGGAAATAACCCATGCTGATACATTTTGTGTGACACCTGTTGCAGATAACAAATATTGTTTCATGAGGAAGTACTTCGTCCGTGTTTATACATCCACTTATCCGTTTGACATTTCGATGGTCATGCCTTTAACAAAACACGTTTAATAAGAGTACTTGATTAAAGAGTTGGTCAGATAATCTTCTAAATTGTGTGTGACTGGAATCAAATATTAATGTCAGCAAGTGCCCAAACTTAAGCTTACTGTAAACACCAAATATTTTAAACAGCAGTTTAAGACAGTGACAAACAGGACACGAGAGTTCAAGAGTACTATATGTTAAAGTGGCACTCTACAAACTTAGAGATGTATGTGCACGAAGATTAAGTTTGATTCAGTTTCAGTTTTCTTTAAATAGAGTCAATTCATAAAACAAGCACTCTCAGGGAACTTTAAATAGTGCAGACTGTAGCATCCTTCTTTTCATCTGAAATAAATCAGTCAACATCCACACCCCTCTGTTGTTTCGTTATTGACCAAAGTCAGGGGAAAATGCTGTGATGGCAAAGATCCTTCTGTAGTTCCATATAGCTTGATGGAAGGATGACTGCCTCTACCAATTAGGGGGCTGAAATGAAATTCTAGCCATGTAACACAAATGTTCCACACAGTGCCCTGGCATGCTGAAGCAGAATACACCCTGCTGACTCAGACCTCATTAATATGCACTGAAGGGAGCAGCTATATGATTTTCAATCAAGATGGTAAAATTAGAGCAGAGAGATGGAAAAAAAGATGAAAAATGAATGTTTGCTTTCCAGCGAGACAATAAAACTTGAACTGAGGAGCGCTTTTGTAGTCTTTGATACATTTTTTTCAAGTGATGTGCTATGCTTTCAAATAACATGAAATTAGTTTTTAACAGTTATCTTTGAATCATGTACAGCCATCCCCTGTTCAACTGTGTTGAAGTCTAGCTCCTTACTGAAAGAGTTTTGCAGTGTCTGTACAGTACATATCTGTCCCTTGATCCTTATTCTTCCACAGGAACATGATTATTTGCTGGAGGAATTATGAATGAGGCAGGAATGAAAGGGAAGCATGGCCAAAAGTTATGTAGACGTGCCTGAGCTATCCTGACTTTAAGTCCCTTCAAAAACTCCAAAAAGTGCCTGTTACTAAACTTCCCATAGATGAGCTTGACACAAATATTGATTAGATCCACTCTCATGTTAATACCCATAACATTTGTAGTGCAGACTTTGTGTTCAATATTTGCAGTCTCCAAATCAAACTCAAATGAAGTCATGTAAATATTTTTTAGGCTTGACAAAGCTCCTCCAGAGCCACAAAGGGGGAAAAAAATTGTGTCACCTGTTAAGAAGTATTCTTCTTAACCACAAAATTAATTATGACATAGATATTTGGTAGAGTGGCTGAATGAAATGATGCAAGTTCAAGGACTGTAACATGACTTCAAAAATAATCTTTTTGTCTGCAGAGTCTTTTCATTCTTGCCGACACAGCATGGGTGGGTTCTAACCTGCTCTACAAGTGGCAGAAAACTCTTGGCAACTACATTGCTGTCGCAGGGTGGGTAACCTGTTGTGTTTGAGAATACTGTGTAATATTTTGCTTTCCTTTTTTCAAGATTTACATCAGAATGGTACATGAAATTTGAATTGCATTTCTAATCATACAGACAGGACAACTCAGTGAAAATATTTGATCGACATGGACACAAGTGGACTGAGCTCAGCCTTCCTGGGTAAGTGTGAGAACATGATAATGGCTCCAGTTTTCTCTCACGAAGGAGGTTGAAGTGATTACCACTTGCTGTTGCATCCTACAGTAAGTTACTTTTCTCTCTCTTCTTTCTCTCAATCCCATAGGCGCTGTGTGGGGATGGACTGGGATAAGGATGGGGACATTCTAGCAGTGATAGCTGCAAAATCCAGTTCCATCTACCTCTGGGATGCCAGTGTCAATAAAACATCCCAGATAGACAGTGGCATGAGGTACGACAAGCATGTAGCATGTTTTCAAAAAGAGAGAAGGTAGCAAATTATTAGGTTCTGATCCAGGTATGCTGCTACTAGCTCAATAACTGATGTCTGTGTTAGTTTATTCATAATTTCAACCTATGCTGCTCAAACATTTCTGGTCTTTTCTGAAAACCTGTTTATTTCTTGCTGCTGTGTCTGTGGTTTAAACAGGGATCAAATGTCCTTCCTCTTGTGGTCAAAGACTGGCCCGCTGTTGGCAGTCGGGACAGCCAAAGGAAACCTGTTGATCTACAATCAGCAGACCTCTCGCAAGATCCCTGTGCTGGGTAATTCACACACAACACCTCTGCATGTGTACTTTTTTATGGTTTGTAAGTCTTTAGTTTCTTCTGTAGTATTGACTTTCTGTCCCTTTTACTTCACACATGTTAGGTAAACACACCAAGAAGATCACCTGTGGGTGCTGGAGTACTCAGAATCTCCTGGCTCTGGGAAGTGATGACAACACACTGAGCATCAGCAATCACGAGGGGGACACCATCAGACAGGTAGTGATACGCACACTTTGTATGTCAGCACGAATATAATTTTTCTTTTTCTTTTTTTTTTTCTTTCTTTTTTTATGTTATGGTTGTTTTACTGTTAGTGGCATCCAGGTGCACCCGCTTATGCTTCTAGGTCACTCATATGACAAGCAACCGAGAGTAAATGCTACATTTAAAGCTACAGTGGTAATACTGTACATGAGAGATTAGTGAAAGGATGCAAACTGAGGTGGTTTTGAAAAAGCACAGAACGCACAGTATTACTAGTTATATAAAAAAGAATAAGAGAAAAAAAAGAGCCAAATAAAATGATGCAGCTAATTTATCTGATCTTTTCCCAGACAACTCTTCGTGGTGAGCCCGCTGAAATTAATTTTTCGGTCATGAAGACTGATGAAAGGTCTGCTCAAGGAGAGAGCACTGTAAGTTTGTTTTCTTCAAGTACATATATGTTGTATGTATATATATATGTATGCATATATGTTGACTACTGGCCTTCATTGTGATAACTAATTTAATATAAACCAGATATAAATTGTTCATAAATTGTAAAGCAAAATAAAGATTGATCTTTAGTGTGCAGAGGAACGAGGATTTCCAGTTCAGTTAGAATTCTTAGTAATGTAATTCAATGATATATAAGGGATTCAGGATGTAAAAGTTATGTCATGGCAGATGTTCATCCTATTGCAATCTTTGACCCTTTAGGTGAGTGTGTCAGTAGGCAAGAAGAATCTGGTGCTTTTCAATGTCAACGACCCTGAAAACCGAATAGAGCTGGCCTTCCAGCAGCGCTATGGGAACATTGTGTCCTACCGCTGGTACTGCACATCTTCACACACATACACACACTGCCAAACACTGGTACTGCATCATGGCTGAGATATTCGTACTAAAATGAATTCTCTCTCTTCCACTTTCTCCCTGTACAGGTACGGTGATGGGTATATCCTCATTGGCTTCTCACTTGGATACTTTGTGGTTATTTCCACACACATCAGGGAGATAGGGCATGAGCTCTATCAGGCTCACAACCACAAAGATAGCCTCAACAGTGTGGCCATCTCACCAGCACTAAACAAGGCTGCTTCATGTGGGGACAACAGGTACACACAAGGTTTCTAACAAAAAACACCACTATTCAGACAGTTTTTGTAAAGATGTAGACAACGGTGATGTGTTTATCATCAGGGAGACAGGAAATTTGCTCTGTCAGGCTTATGAGTTTAAAGATGGATTCGACAGTGTGACCATTTCATTAGCACTGAACAAGGCTGCTTCTTGTCAGGACAACAGGTACACGCACACACCTTTTTTAAAGTCAAGAAACTAGACCTGTGCTTTTATTGCAGCATAAAGATCTGTGAGCTGTCTGATCTCAAAGATATCAGCAATGTGGTTCAGCTGGATGATGAGACTAAAGGTGAGACGGTCCACTTTCTCAGCCATGCTTAATTTGATAGGCCATTTTGAAAACATGGCCCACTTCTCCATCTCTCCTCCTGCAGGTCTGGATCAGCTGAGCTGGACAGATGACGGCCAGCTGCTGGCTATTTCCACACAGAAAGGGACACTCCATGTCTTCCTGACCAAGCTGCCTATCCTGGGTGACAGCTTTAGTACCAGGCTGGCCTACCTCACCTCCCTGCTGGAGGTCACCATCTCCAACCAAGTGGAGGGGGTGAGGACACACACATATGCACATACACAAATGTACACACACACACACACACACACACACACATACGGAGACACAGTAATAACAATGGTATCTAACATTTAAGAGTTTTCTCAAACAAGACCCATTTGTCTTAGACAAGGGAAAATGAACACCACAGCACAGCAAAAAAAAAATGCGCAAAACTCAAACCAATTCAGCACTATCTTTTAAATCTATTTTAATGGTTGAAAATGTTTTAGAATTCTCTGCAGTAATGAGAAACATCCTCAGTGGTTTGTACGAGCTATGATGTTTAAAGTGGCAAATCTGGAGGTATTAAACAGGAAATAATGTAATTTCCTCAGGGGTCATCCAAATGTGTTACAGACCAGAGAGTAGATAATGTTTAATTTATGCTAGACATGGAATACAATACAAATTTTGTCTTTTTGTCACAAACACAAAATGGTCAGTCAGTCAGTTGTTCCTCTGCCTATGACTTAACTTTTCATCATATTTAACTGAAATTTGTCAGGCAGTTTTTGAGATGATTTGTGTGCTGACAACAAAACTTCAAATAACAACAAAACAGAAAAGTTTAAGAGGCTTGCAGTAGTCCTGACAAGAAGCGAATAATAGAAAATTCACTAATTAACAAGAGGACATGCTGTATATAAGACTGAACCAACAGTGTCTTTCTTCTGTCAGTGGTAAATACTGATGTCTACATTCAATATTCAGTCTGTCTCTGTTGCTCTGTGATTTCAGGAGAGTCCTGTGGCCATAGAAGTAGAAGTAGAGCCCACGTTTATTGCAGTGGGACCGTACCATGTGGCTGTGGGGATGAACAACAGAGCCTGGTTTTACGCCCTAGTAGACCAAGAACCTGGTGTGTGTGTGTGTGTGTGTGTGTGTGTGTGTGTGTGTGTGTGTTGTAACCTCAGAAACAATATTATGTGGTGTTTGCGTGTAAATTAACTGAGTCACGTCTGAGTGAATGAATGTCTGCACTTATTTGTCACTGAAATGTTTTGTGTGTAACTCAGGTTTTAAAAAGCTGAAGGACATTGAGTATTTGGGGACAATAGCCAGCATGTGCCTCAACGCAGACTACGCAGCAGCGCTGTTTGAGGGAAAAGTGCAGCTGCACATAGTGAGTCATCTAATGTGTGCTTTGTTTCTCTTTTTATTGACCAATGAATGATCATTAAACGGGCTTCACTATTTACTGTCTTAGGATGAATAAACTACAAATCTGTGTGTTTGTGTTGTGCTTTAGATTGAAGACAAAGACCACGAGGAGAAGAAGCCGATGAAGCTTTTTCCAGACGATGACGGAAAAGGCCGGATACTTTACCATGCCCTCACCGCTGACTTTCTCTACTACAGCACTGATGTAAGACTCTGCAGATGCTCATGTCAGTCAGCCACACTGCTCCATAGTAACAAGAAATCTGACCTTGGTTGTTGTAATTTCTGCATCAAATGTTGCACTCCTGTATTTGTTCTGTATAGAATCATCAGTTAAGAGAGTGTGGATTTTGAGTTGTAAATAATAAATGATCAGTTTTGTCTTCTTTTAGTTGTTACAAACACAGACAGTGGTTTAAATGTGTCCCCTCTAACCTCTCCTCATTTTCCCTCCACTTTCTGTTTTCCCCATAATGAGTCTATCACCTATTCTTTTTTCATGATCCCTTCCTCCCATATCTGCTTCCATCCCACCATTTGATCAGTTTTTTCATGTGGCAGTGCACTGCTACTAGAAACTGTAGTCTCTTTTTTTCAGTCAGGTAATGTGGTCTGTGTCTTGGTGGAGGACTGGGAGACAGTGAGCAGCTACAATCACTCAGTCGGAGTGAGGAAAGTGTTTCCTGACCTAAATGGCACACGACTGGTGTTCATTGATGACAAGAATGGCGGCTTCCTGCTCTCCCCAGCAAACGTCAGTACAAATTTACCTCACACATCCCCATATGCAAACACTTTATAAATGTAATCTGAGGCATCATGGTAGATGCAGCAATATTTCATAACGGTAGGATTTAAAAAAAAAATCATAGACACTATTAAATATTGGCTACCTGACAGCCGAGTGTTTTAGGTACAGAACACATGGGCACAATTGACAGCAGGTTCCTGATTCAATTCATGACCAGCTCAGACCTTTTCTGTACATCACTTCCCTTCTCTCCTTCTTCACATTTCCTGTCTCTCTCCACTGGTGAAGATGGTTAAGATACCACACTATAGTAGTAGTAGTAGTAATTAAAGGATCCTCAGTACAAGAAAAGTTCAGACTACAAATAAATGATGCACAACTTCTGAAGAAATCTCATGACCTTATGTTATGCTAATGTGTCATAGTACAGTTTATAAAGTTATTTTTAAAACCCTCAGGTACAACATGCTTCAAAAGAAAAAGGACACAGAAGTGTAGATATAGATGTAACTGGTATTAACAAGAGTTTGATGAGTCTGTGCATGTTTGTCTAATTCAGGCAACAGTCTCCTGTGTCGAGCTCCCCAACTTCTCTCCTACCATCACAGGGATACTGTGGGACAACTGGCATGCGGACAGAGGAGTGTTTGTAGCTTATGACGATGACAAGGTCTACACCTATGCCTTACATAAAACAACCATATATGGTAAGGAGATGCCACACCATCACACATATGATCAATGATAAGTGATCAGTCCACTTCTACCTACCTATATGTATTTAACTTTAGTGCACCAGTCTTGGCTATAGTCCACTTAAAATGCTACTGTAAGTGTAGTCCTCTAAAAGAAGAGACAAAACAGATACAGTCTTTTAAATTAAATTTCCTCCTCTGTCACTCTGCTCAGGCCCACAGGTGGTGTTGGTGGGAAGCACTGCACTTCCCTTTTCCCAGAAACCTTTGCTCTTGTACAACGGTGAGCTGACTTGTCAGACGGCAAGCGGGAAGACCAGCGAGGTGTCTTTGAGCACACACTCGTTCCTCAAGCGCTCAAGTGGCACAGATTCAGTGCCAGAGCTCAGCAAGCAGCTCGCCCAGGCTATTATGCTCAAAAGGTTAGCCATGCTGCAAATACTGTACAATGTATGCTTGTGGTAGACACAGCTTTGACGACATATATCTCTGTGATCTGACATGTTTTATGTGTTTGCCAGTTGAAGAGTAAATTGGGTTAATTGATTTTTAGCACAGGCAGCTGTACTATAAAAACAGTTTTAAACTGTTAGATATTATAAAAGATTTGGAACACCCAAATGATCAGTATTCTTTATATGAAGGCTTTACATTTTTCTGGAATTTTCCTCTGGACATATTTACCATGATGCAGTGGAAAAAATCATTGGGAAGGAACTGTCATACCTTCCCAGTGATTTCAGCACTGTACAGAAAAGGTTTTTGTTTTTGGTCTCCTACCAATTCGTCTTAGAGAACGCTTTCAAATTTGCACTCTAGTCAGTGAAGTAATCTACATTTCAAATAAAAGCACATTCACACAATTTAGCATTTAAATACAGCAGTAAAGTAATGTAAGGGAGTAAATAACAGAAAGAGCTAATAAATAAATAATTAACACTTACAGTCTATCACACCTTGCAGCAAGAGAAAGAACCACTGAACCAAGCAAGAAGAAGGATGAAGGATTTCAAAATAATGTAATCTTGTCGTCCAGGTTCCATGAGGCCTGGGATCTGTGCAAGTCTGCAGGCAGTAAAGCCGACTGGGCAGAGTTAGGCAAAGCCTGTCTGGTCCACATGGAGGTTGAGTTGGCCATCCAGGTCTACCGCATGAGTGGCAATGTGGGCATGGTCCTGTCACTGCAAGATATCCAGGTAACACACAGTTTGTTACACATGCTCCTTAATACAAACAATAAGTCTCTGTGTCCTGACAAATTTGACATAACACTTCTCTGCTCTTTCCAGGGTATAGAGGACAAGAGTTTACTGGCAGGACATTTGGCTATGTTTCTGGGTGACTACAACCTGGCTCAAGACCTTTATCTGTCCTCGTGCTCCCCTATCGCTGCCCTGGAGGTGTGTTTGTATTATTGTGTAATAGAGGGCTGGCTGCATTCGTCTCATTCTGGCTTCACTTGTAAAAACCGTAAGTGTAAGATCATTTTTATTTGTGTATGTGTGTGCGTATTAGATGAGAAGAGACCTGTTGCACTGGGACAGCGCTCTTATGTTGGCCAAGAGACTCGCAGAAGACCAGATTCCCTTTATATCCAAAGAGTATGCTGTCCATCTAGAGTTTATGTAAGTGAATACACACATAACACATACACACCATTCTGTATACTTGGTCTTTTACATATCACTAAACCTCTCTCTCTCTCTTCGTAGTGGAGATTATGTAAATGCACTGGCACACTATGAAAAAGGAATGACGCAAAATAATAAAGTAAGTGCAATCCAATCTTTTAGCTTCTTTACTTTCCGATTTAATTTTTCTTTCTGTAGTGAAATGCGTAATAATAATTGCTATTGCACATACAGAGGCTGTTATTTTGAAGATCACAGAGTCTTTTCTCCTTACCACAGTTTGTTGTCCTTTCCACTCTGTTTACATTTACACAGAATCCTTACAAGTCTGGTATGAGGATTTACTATATATCAGGCTTAGATCCTTTCAGCTTCTCCTCTTTGTCTTTGTTGTTTTCAGCACAGTTTAGCAGGAAATACATTCAAGGCTCCAGTCTGAGGCGATGTAAGAAAAGTAATTCCCTTTACAGTGTCTGTTCTCACCCGTTTCATTCTCCCCCTCTCCGTGCTGATCCAGGACCATGACGAGGCGTGCCAGGCAGGTGTAGCCAGGATGTCCATCAGGATGGGTGACATCAGGAGAGGAGCAGCTCAGGCTATTCAGCACCCAAGCAGAGTCCTCAAGAAGGAATGTGGAGCCATACTGGAGAGCATGAAGGTGAGTTTAGCCTTATTGCTTTCTTTTTGTTAATGATGTGTTTTGGTAGATGCCCATATTAATGATTAACAGTATGTTTGCGCATGTTTAATGTTTTTTGGTGGTCGTCTTTTTCTTATTTCAGCAATTCTCTGAAGCCGCTCAGCTCTATGAAAAAGGTCAATATTACGACAAAGCTGCATCCGTCTACATTCGCTGCAAGAATTGGTGAGACAAATATCAACACACACCAACATTCACATCTACAAATTTCTCTCCTTCTTAATGCCATTCTGTATTATGTTGTTCAGGGCGAAGGTGGGAGAGTTGCTCCCAAATGTCTCCTCTCCCAAGATTCACCTCCAGTATGCAAAGGCCAAGGAGGCAGACGGCAAGTAGGTTCTTAGTTTCTGTATATGTATCCTCTGCAGATGACTATATCTTTAAAGGAGAATTTGATCTAATGTCTACTGTGTCCATCAGGTATAAGGACGCAGCACGTGCCTATGAAAGTGCGAAAGACTGGGACAACGTGATCCGTGTGCTGCTGGACCACTTGAACAATCCCGAGGATGCTGTTCGTGTCGTTAGGGAGACACAGAGCATCGATGGAGCAAAGATGGTTGCCAGGTAAGACGAACAGGCAACCGAAAACAGGCTAAGGCTTAGAGACTAGTGAGGAGTTTCTGCTCACTGTCACTATGCCTTAAAGCTAAGCCAGAACGCTCACTTTTCTAACATTACTTTTCAATTATTGATTATTTATAAGTGATGACATTTTATATGTATATAAAGATCAAAATTCAGCTTCATTGTGATATCATAATGTTCTGTGAAAACACCTTTCAGGCCATTTTTTAACGCCGTGACCCTGACACAGAAGGGAAGATTGAAACCATATTTCACATTTGGTCGAACACTGAACTGGTGACAATAATCCTGTGTGCCCACTTATTAGATTCCTTCACACTCTTTACTACATATATTGTATGAATCTAGACAGGCATGAATGTAAACTGCAAATTCAGTGGTTAATGGAGGCATAATAATAATAATATTATAATAATGGCAGTAATTGTAGTTTAGTTGTATCCATCACAGCAGTTGTCACCTACTGCACGTATGAACCAGAGAAGTCTATTACAATTCAAAGAAAGAAGCTATTTTGACAGGAACAACACCTACAACCAGGAAATGGCACAATAGTATTTGTATTTCCAATTCCTATCATTTCACGTAAACATTTCTTGAACATCCTCATCACTTCTTTTACAACTGCTGATGTTGACCTACACAGACTGAGTTGTACCTGCTAGATACATTTGCAGTATCAGTCATTCAAAACAAATTCTTTTAAAGAAAACAACTGAGTATTGTCACTATGGATTAATTATTGATTATTCATTCAATTAATTGAAATTCATTAATCAATTATCAAAGTTGCTGCTGATTAAATTTCTGTCAACTAATGTTAGTTTTTTTCATTTGGACATTAATGTTTAACATTTTTCTGTGTGCTCCAGGTTCTTCCTGCGGTTGAATGACTATGGCTCAGCCATCCACTTCCTGGTTCTGTCTCAGTGCAATGATGAAGCTTTCCAGCTGGCGCAGCAGCATGGACAGATGGAGGTCTATGCAGACATCATCGGTCAGTCTGTGTGTAGGAAACATATAGTAGCAACATTTTTTGCTCGTGGCCTGAGCTGTTTTCGGTCAATGCCATTTTAATTAAATGGTCTGTAAGTTTGGTAAAAAATGTCTGAAATTTCGTGACTGGTGGGATTTGTGTTCGTCAGGCTCTGATGCGACACAGGAGGACTACCAGAGCATTGCTCTCTACTTTGAGGGAGAGAAAAAACACCTGCAGGCTGGCAAGTTCTTTCAGAAGTGTGGGCAGTACAGCAGAGTGAGAACCATTCATTTATTTACTCATTAATAACTTTATCATTGACATCATTTAAATTAACTCACACTTTCTCTTTGTTTCTGCCCGCCATCTCTCAGGCCCTGAAGCACTTCCTGAAGTGTCCCAACAACGAAGACAATATGGCAATTGAGATGGCTATTGAGACGGTGAGAGCTGTGTGTGTCAAACTGAGCTTGTCAGTACAAAACAAACTGGACATTCAGGTGAATGTGTGTTTTTGGATGTGTGTTCCAGGTGGGCCAGGCCAAGGATGCCTCTTTGACCAATCAGCTGATAGATTACTTGATGGGGGAAAGTGACGGTATGCCGAAGGTAATATGTACACTGGAACACTGGATCCTGCTGTTTTGACTTTAATTCAGAAATTGTGACTTTTCTAGCTGCATGATTTTATTATTGTTATTTCAGAATTTAAATAATCATTATACTTTAATATATTTTCTAATCTGCAAGGGTGGTGTAAAATTGGAAATGAGGGCACATATTCACAAAGCTTGTGTTTTTAGAAATTATGGGCCTGACAGCTGTGCAGAGAGCTAGCAGGAATTAGGTTTTTTGGCAAGTTGTCTGTGAGGAAGTCAGGTGGCTATTCGCATCATAACAGAGACGTTAGTAAGATATCCATCCATCCATCCATTTTCTATACACCGCTTAATCCTCACTAGGGTCGCGGAGTGGCTGGAGCCTATCCCAGCCGACTTAGGGCGAAGGCAGGGGACACCCTGGACAGGTCGCCAGTCCATCGCAGGGCCACACCTAGAGACAGACAACCAAGCACACTCACATTCACACCTACGGACAATTTAGAATCACCAATTAAGTTAGTAAGATATGTCGTAAGTAAAGTACATCCCTGCAAGTATCTCTGAAATGCTGCCTTGAAGCACTGATGTAGAACATGTTCAGTGCTGCTGTTATCAGGGAGGTAAAACAGTGAGGGCCAGATTTACTCATTTTAAACTGTCCAGCTGAAAGATGTGCATTATTTGTCAAACAAGACTGATCTGTTAATGCAATTTGATCATATCTGCTTATAGTCAGTAAAGTGTGCCTCTACACATATGCATTGAAGGTTCCTAAAAACAGTTTTCTGAATCAGCTCATACTCAAAGCATTGGGGTTCCTACATAAAGAACAACAAAGTTAAAACAGATTTTTGTCTGTGTTCTTGTCTGGTGGGAGTTTCTGTTGTAAAAATGTGATGTTGTGCATTTCTATCCTCTGTTTAAAATGTAGCAACATTTGCATGAACATCTGATCACAGTGTTTGTAGAGTTAATGCACTGAAACCACACACACACACAATCCTGAAGATTTGCGAAGATTTTAAGTGTTAAAACATTATTAAATATGCCTAAGAGGAGTTTATTTTTCTCAGAACTTTAACTTACTGCTTATTTATATTATTATACTATACTGTACTATAGCTTATAGAAAAAAACTTAGCACTTGTTTTCCACAACCACTTAGATATACATCTATAGGTAGACAACCCCAGTTCTTGACTGTCATTATATGTTGTCTTAAATCAGACACTGATTCACAGATTGTAGGCACAAAATGAAAAAGCCCCAGTACTGTTATTGTATTACCACTTGTGTTCATGTATGTACAAAAAGCCCTGAGTGACGTTTCTTTTTTCCTCCCAGGATGCAAAGTACCTGTTCCGTCTGTATATGGCTCTGCAGCAGTACAGGGAAGCTGCTCGCACTGCCATCATCATCGCCAGAGAGGAGCAGTGTGCAGGTACAAACGTAATTACACAAACATGAACCAAATGCTGATGTACCAATTTAAAGCACCATAACAAGTTCATTCATATACTAATTGTGTTTTCTTTTTGTGTGTGTTACTACTATAGGTAACTACCGTAACGCCCATGATGTGCTGTTCAGCATGTACACAGAGCTGCAGGCTCAGAAGATTAAGATCCCTGCTGAGATGGCCACCAATCTGATGATCCTCCACTCCTATCTGCTGGTCAAGGTCAGTCCAGATGATGTCCATCATGCTGCTTCTCTGAAGCTAACTCTCAAAAAATATTGGTACATTTATGCCACTGTACAGTATTCTAAAGTTATCTGGTGAACAGTTCTGAAGAAGCATACCAGGGCGCCCGTCTGCCTTTCTTCCACTGTTGTGCCTTTGGCCCTGCTCTTACTTGGCATTACCATCTCTTAGGTGATCCAGACACAAGTTTACAGCTCTAAGTATTTTGAATTATTGAGCTATTCATTCTGCAAACGGTTTGAGTAAAAATAAAGCTCTTTAAAGTGAATGACTGTGTGGCCTGTGTGTGTAATCACAGGTCAGGGCAGGTCTGGATTTGACTTGGAGATAATTGCAAATTTGCTACTTCTACTGAGCTATGCCGATGTGGGCGGATAGAGATTCACAAAATTGGACCTGTGCATGACTCTGGCATTTGGTCTTTGCAAGTGAAAATAATGTACAAGTTTATTTGCATAGAGCAGAAAAGTGAGATCTGATCACAAGTGGTCACTCCAGACTCATGTGGAGATGCATTCTTAGATCAGGCCACTTGTGATTAAAGACATGTTAATGCCAGGCATGAACAGGATGTTTTTACTTGATCCCAGTACTTCGCAAATTAATGGAGTAATGTGCCCCTCAGCCACGTGTCATCTGGAAAGAATGCTGTTCAATATCAGCAATGACAAAAAAAAATGTCCTCCTGGACATTTCAACTTTTATTTGACCTCACAGTATATGTAAAATAAATGGGAGATTATGTCCTTGATGAGAACATATGAATGAACTGTTCAAACTTGTAATATCTTCTATAATGAACAACAGTAAAGGTGCCAGTAATCTTGACAGAAAGTGCTTCTTTAAACTACATTGTATAATTCATCCTACATCCACCCAACCGGTCGAGGCAGATGGCCGTCCCTCCCTGAGCCTGGTTCTGTCGGAGGTTTTTTTTCCCCTGCGGGGGTTTTCGGTTCCTTCCCACTGTTGTGGACTGCTTGCGGACTGCTGAAGCTTATAGGGAATCCAGATGTTTTGGATTTTTGGGTGTTTCTGTTTCTGCCTTTGTGAAGCGCTATGAGATGACTTGTTGTTGTAAATATGCGCTATACAAATAAAATTGAATTGAATTGAATTGAATTGAATTCTAGGACAGTAAAAAAACAGCCTGAAACCTCCTCATGCCGACACCTTTTTGACACATGCCTCTGCTTGACTTTCATCCCTTTCATGCTCAAACTTCAATGACTTCTGTCAGGGCGCATTACGAAGAACGGCTGATATACTGTCAGCATTATCAGCCATGTCACAAGGCATGTTTGGCTTTCATAGAGTTTCTTTTCCAAAAACTTGTATTAATGTATATCTGGGTAAGTGTTTCTAACTTTGTGAACTGTTTTTAATGTAGATCCATGTAAAGAGAGGAGACCACCTGAAAGGAGCGCGCTTGCTCATTCGTGTCAGCAACACCATCAGCAAGTTTCCTGCACGTGAGTCAACATGGAGAATTTACCCTCCCTCCAGCTCTAATCTACAGTCCAATTCACAACAAAGATCTAAATAAGGCCTGAATGTTACTACAGTTTTTAACTTATTTGACAGAAGTCTCATCAGTGTTTGTGTGTGTGTAGATGTTGTTCCCATTCTGACGTCAGCAGTAATCGAATGTCACCGTGCTGGACTCAAGAACTCTGCCTTCAGCTTCGCTGCCATGTTGATGAGACCAGAGTACCGAAATGATATCGACACAAAGTACAGGAAGAAGATTGAGGCTATGGTTCGGTGAGTGATGGGGATGTTGTTCTTCACACAAACTGTATGGACTTCCTGCCTCATCTGTTCTTACTTGTTCCATGCTCACTTTCTTCTCCCCCTCTATCCTACATCACCTCTTAATCTTTGTCTTTGCTATGTTTATGTCTGAACCACAGACGTCCTGACACATCAGAGCTGGAGGAGGAGACTACTCCATGTCCCTTCTGTGGCTTCCAGCTGCCACAGAATGAACTGCTGTGTATTTCCTGCAAGAACAACATTCCTTACTGCATCGCCACGGTACAAACACATGACCACTCATACGCTGCATTTCTTTTGGATAATATTCCTCTTTATCTGTCTGTACTTTTTCATTCTATCCGTGTTACATTTTCTTGTTCGTCAGGGTCGTCATATGCTGAAAGAAGACTGGTCCATCTGTCCTCATTGTGAATTCCCTGCTCTCTTCTCACAGTTTATTCTGTAAGTGGCACTAACTGTGTTTGAATGTAGTTATAGATTTTCATCAAAAGCGAATTGAATTATTTGCAAATTATAGACACTGCAGTGTGACTGTTTTTGACCACATAAAAGTGAAGTTGCAATCAACACTATTAAACCAGCTTATTTGAATTTTCGAATTTCAAAGGATAGAAGACTTTTTTTTCTGTTTTTTCTTTAGATTTGTGGTCTCATCAATCTGATTGACATTTAAAATTCAATGCAAAGCAACATACAATGGAGGAAGTTTTAAAAAAAAACTTCAGTTATCTCCAGACACAATCACTACTAGCGACAGATCGTTAGTTGATATGACAACTAGCACACAGTTGTTTTTTAATGCAGCTTATTTCTGGTTAGTTACTACATGTCCATTATGATCACGTAACAAGTTGTCAAGAGTGCAACCACAGTGCAGTGCTGCAGGTGTCCAAGGCAACAGTATTTGCTATAGCTGCTACATGCTAAGAGTGCTTACAATAAAACTGATTGCAAACAGTGCTGGTAATCAGACCTACTGTTTTCTGTCTTTATGCTAAGCTACGGTAAAAGTTTTCTGGCCGTAGCCTTACACCCTTTATACAGTCTATGCTTACACCCAACAAACATAAGAGGCGCAGCGATCTTGTCATCTAACTCTACACCTGGAAGCGAATATGTATAGTTCCTACAATTTGATGGTTTTCTGCCAAACTTTCATCGTATTCACAGATGTACATTGAACTTTGTTTCAGGCTGCTGGAAACTGAGACAACATGTCCCATGTGCTCTGAGAGTCTGAGCGCCACACAGGTGAAGAAGATCTCTGATTGTTCGAAATACCTGCAGACTGATGAACTGGATTAATGAAGAAAAACAATAAAATAAACTAAACACCAACCATGAGACCAAATGTAAAGTAAAAATGTATATTTTGCTTAAATTGTATATTTAAGACTGTTTGTCACAGTGGGAATCGTTTTTCTACGCTTCTTTTGTTTTTAACTAAAAGTTTGCATTTCCTGGTGGAACTTCTGCACAGAAGTGTTAGGAAACCACAGGAGTTCGTTTTCTTTCTAACTGCAATCGTACAAACTTGTGCCTGAGCAGGCACAGCTGCTCCGCCTGGTGCTGTGGTCACAGCCAGCAGCAGTTATCTCTTTCGTTGCACGGCTCAGCTTTGGATGAGAGGAAATGCAAGCATTGCAAACGAATGCAAAAATAGCAGAGAAAAAGAATTTCCCACCACACCTCTTAGAGGGTTGTGAATTTTTACAATATTCTGTATTCATATTTGCAAAAACTTTTTGAGGGTGATTTTACGATTTTAAATTTGAGTAAAACATTGTAAATGAAGGGGCTAAAGATGCTTCAAACAAATGTTTCTGTACGAATGAGAATATTTGAATTTCTGTCAGTACTATGACAGTTACTATCATTAATGGAGTAATCCTATTTTCTCAAATATATATGTCAAAATAGCAAAAGGTGGCAAATTGCTCTTGTTTTGTGAAATAAACTGTTCAAAACCCAACAATATTCAGTTTACTGTGATAGAAAACTGAGGGACAAAGCTAATACTCAGTTTATTGGCTGAAATCTCAGAATTTTTATTACGTGTGCTTAAAGAATGACCTAGAACGGTTAACTGATTAACAAAATGTTGATTGTCTATTTTCTGATGATCAGCAAATCAATGAATTCACTTTTTCAGCTCTGAAGTTGGCGTGAAAACTGATTTTAGAGCAACCGAAGGAATTTGGACAACTGCACATAACAACTGAACCTTGATATCTTAATGTATTTGGCATTATTGTCGCTGGACAACGTCTCATCGTTGGACATTCCTGCTGAATATAATTTTCATTTCCTCGCATACATTGTCTTTTGAGTGACTCGATTTTTTTCAAAACATATTTGAGTAATAATAAGTCATCTGCGATTATGGTCCATATTCAGGACAAGTGTGAGCAAAGTTTAAACATAACTTTCTCATAAAGCGTGTCTGCTTTCTCTTTTCATTCAGAATAAAAGACAATAACCAACAGTCATGAGCAACATATTTCTCTATTAATCCTCATGAAATTTTTTACAAAATTGCAATTTACAGGAAACGATCATCAATGCTAACCGTAGATCAAAAGCAAAGACATTTCTGTATTGTAGCAAAGAGTAACAGTCTTCTACGTTAGCGTCACATTATTTACATCCTAAACACGTGGACCACAAACTGATGACTGAAGGAATGCACAATACTCCTGATGAGACTACAGAGATGGACAGACATGATGGCAGGTGCAACAATGTGATAACATGCATCATTTGTTCAGATGCTCTGATGGAAACGTGACAGAAAGTAATTATTTATTTATTTATTTTCTAAAATTTAAAATGGAAAGATGCTTGTGTTGCTGTGTTAGTTTGGTGTTTAGATGAGTTACCTGCTGAGATAAAGATCAGTGTCAGTACTTTCTGATACTCTTCAATGGATTGATGTAAGTGCAGAGAAAATGATAACGGTCTATGGCAGCAGACGACACACAGTTTGTTTGTTTTCCTCCTCGGATAATCCATCATTTCTTCGCTTTGCCTTTCCCCTTCCCCTTCCCCTTCCCCTTTCCAGAATCTTCCTTCTTGTCCTTATTTGACTCCTTTGTGGCTTTGGCCTTCTTCTGCTGCAGAGGAACATGTGAGTCGTGTGAGAAATAAGCACAAAAGATGTTGACAGTACTTTTAGCATAGACAAGATGAAATCAGTTTACACATGATCAGTTTGAACTCCCTTACTTTGATCATAGCATCCGTTTTGAGGCCTTCCCCTTCGTCCTCAGACTCCTGAACATCTTGGCCCATTTCCTCCCCTCCTAACTCCGACTCCCCGCCGCCGCCCCGACGGCCTTTCTTCACAACTTGTAGGGAGTACGGCGTCAGATGAACCTCTTTGTTGTACGTTCGCGTAAAAGCAGCCTTCACCTGGAAAGAGACCGACAGCACAGGTGTCAAAACTGTATGTCAGACAAAGACATGCAATCAAACAAAAAAATCCTTTAAGCTAATATTTTTTTCCAAATATTAACACTTATTCATGTGACTACAGATACAAAATGTGTTGCACGGAGAATTCTCACTTGACTCTAAAGTTCTACTGAGCATCTTTCACATCTCTGCATGACTCCTGTCTTCAGCAACAGGCAATGAAAAAGCTCTATAAAAAACTGTACGCAATCAAATGACAAAGTAAGCAGCTCCCTGGTGAACACAACAGAACATTTGGTGGCTAAAGAGCCACAAATTTTTCTCAGGAGTTCGTGGAGGCAAAACAGAGCTAAAATGAGACTGAACATTAGACCAACATTATCACCACCAGGCACCACAAAACACCTTTTTCCTTACTACGTTTCTTCTGCAAATGCTCTTTTGCACTCTGCTTTCTTTGTATATTTAAGTTGAATGTCGCTTTTTTAAATACTGTTTTTCATGTACATTTTGCATTGTTTTTGTATTTTTATATTTGTTACCTCGATGTGTATGAGAGGATGCGAGTTATGAAAGCCTCTGATTTACAGTTTTTCCTCAGTTGCTTTGGTACATTTCTCAAGTCATCCTCGACATTTCCAAAAGAGTAAGTGCACTTCTCAAAACAATTCGTACGAATAGCAAAACACCACAGATTACCTGCAAAAAGCAGTTACTTGCTCAAAATCCTTACTTCATCTCTAAAAAGTAAATATGTGTCAATGAACATGTCAGTGACATCAGAATGACAAGTCCTTGTGTCAATGTGTGCAGACACAGAAGACAGTCAGATTGTTTCGTCATGTTGTCAGTATAACAGTCTAGTCTGGAGGGATGTTCTGATGTAAACTATGGCTAAAGTTTTGATGACAATTATTGTAAATTGTGAGTTACACCTTAGTGTATGTGGGAGACTGACTGCAAGAGACTGGACAAGATTCACATTTAGGCTTTTACTGTTTGTCCTGTAATTTGTTGACAGACCATGTCATTGCGGTACAGAAAGTGTCCTATTCAGATGCCTGCATCCATGGCAGCCAGAAGGGTCATCTGTGTATGTGGCTGGCGATCATGTACTTTTCATCTCCATGCTGAGAAAAATTCCTCAATGGTGTTCAGGAATGGGGAGTAGGGTGACTGGAACTCCATCAGCATCCTGTTGTGGGTCACAAGCCATTGTCTGATGATGTTGGAGTGATAGAAACTGACATTGTTCCAAACTGTCACATACTTTGGCAAGTCATCTCCAATCTGAGCCCTCTCTTGTTCAGGGATGAGATCCTTGTAGAGAGTGTCTAAAAAGGTGACAAGACGCTCTGTATCGTATGGCGATACTGTAAGAATACTGTAATATCGCATGAAGCATTACGGACAGTATACAGTATTACAGGACAGTGCCTATTGTTAGATTACATTCCTGTTCTGTCAACGAAAAGTCTGAAAGATTGAGGACACAGTTGTTCTTCCAACATTTGGCTGCACCCTTCTACCAGCCTCGGCCACTGTAAGCCCATGATTGAGAACATGGTCTCCAAGTGTGGCTCTTATTTCATCAGGAACGTGCATATGTCCTCGGCCTCTTCTGCCTCTTCCTCTGTTTTGCCTCCCAACTCCTCCGCCATGCAGCCTCATTCTTCTTCTTCTTCTCTCTGGCTGTTGACTCCGTCCAATTCCTTGTCCTTCCATTGTCAGACATTGTAACATTGTGTTGTGCTCCGGCTATATAGTTGCCATTTGATGGGTCATAAGATGCACTTTGAGCTATTTTAGAAAACTGATTGGTCGTTGGCTGATCTATGTAGTGCCACACACATTTCCCTTCATTAGAGAAAGTGAAGATTCATCTGGGAGCAATTTACCAATTTAGAAAAAAAGTCTAATGGAAATGTATAGAAATGTGCTCGACATATTCTGACAACTTGTTCAACCATTTTGCATGTAAAGACGTATGCGCTGAACTAATGCCTAAATGTTGTGGGGGGTGAGACTATTCAACAGAGACCTATTATAATACATTTTGATCAACATGACATAAGCAATAGATAATGTAGGAAACAGCAGAGGATTGTACATAATCATTTGCATGCATGTACCAAAGCATTTAGAACTTGTTCAAAGAAATGAGAAACTGCTTTTTTGATGTGCACAAGTGACACAATGATGTGAAGACTGGACAACTAGTTTTGAGAATTTCAATTCTGATCTGAGAAATGTACCAAAGCGACTGAGAAAAACTGTAATGTATTCTGTAAACAGATTAATTACGGCACTAGTTAGAGACACAACAAATTAAGAATTTCCCTGCTATAATAACTTGTTTATTGCTGCATATAATTAAGCCTTTGGAGCCTTTGGATCAGGCATCCAGAAAGATATCTGTATCAAGCCAAGAGGCAATTAAAATGTCAGTGTTGCGTCTACAGACTGTTATGGCATCTTGCTAGTTGCCAAAAAAGTTTTAACTTATTATACTTGTAAAACAATGTGTGGGCTCAGCATTGTAATCAACCCTTGTAGCTCTAAGTGGATAAATACATAAAGTAGATTGATGCTAAGGAATGCTGTGAGTGTTGTCAGCCAACCACAGCTGCCTAAACTAACACTGGCAGAATTCCTTAAATGACATTTTCCACCACTATTTCCAATCAAACCCACAAACCAAACGACATCCTCCCGCCTGCTGCTCACCTTGGAGTCCAGTCTGGAGTAGGGGTCAGGCTGTCCACCCCAGACACTGATCTCCATGATGCTTTCCACGTCCTCCTTGATGAGCTGGTAGTCGTCCAGCAGCTGCACAGCCTGGCTGGCTCCCTCTGCTCCGTATTTCTGTAGTGGACTGAGCAGTGCCTGTCGCAGGTAGGGCAGGTAGTCCAGGTTAACTGCCTGTCTGCTGCTCATCGTCCTGCAGGAGACAAGCAAATGAAACTGTCAAATACTCGAGACAGAGTTTGCGTTTGTAAATGTGTAAATAAGTTTTTTTTAAAAAAACAAAAAACAAAAAACTCACTTTAAGCTCATGTGTGAGGCCAGCTCCTGGACGATGCGAGAGTGTTTATTGGTGGAGGAGTGTTTACCGAGCCAGCTGGGGAAGACGGGGAATTGAGCCATGTAGCCTCTCATGAGCTCACCTGGTAACACACTGGCATAGATAGCCTACAAACGCACAGAGAAAAACATAACTATGAACCTCTCTGCCCCATCACTTGAGCAGGTGTCTGAGTGTATTAGGTAACTGCAAGAATAAGCATGTTCTTGCATTCTTGCAGGACTGTGTACGGCATCAGCTGCACATGTACCTGCGATCACTACACTGTAAATCAATCCAACATCAGAGGAGAGTTGTACAAATTGTACTTCGTCATATGTAGTGTGTGTGTGTTACCTGGGTGGGGAGCAGCGACCAGTTTTGCCCTGAGCGGATCCGTCTGTCCACCAGATCGCCGTCAGAGATGGAGTCTGCTGTCTTACTGAGCAACACCAGGTGGGCCTTCATGTCACCGCTGTGAGAAAACACACACGCAGGACAATAAAGAGTTTAACATTTCAGGAGATATACTTATTTGTTTTCTTGCCACGAGCTAGAGCCACGAGGCGAAACGTCGAGCTTCTCTCACCCAGCAGCAGCTGGACGAACATGTGGGTAGTTCTCCTGGACGAACAGCGGCGCGAGCGAGTAGTCGTGGAAAAAGAGGTCGGACTTGTCGATGAGGCTCATGCGGGAGGTCTCTTCCCCGGAGCTGAACACCTTCCTGCACACGTCAAACGGCCCCATCTTCATGTCTTTGCGGGCACTGGCTGCGTCGGACTTGCACTGGTCGTACGTCATCACCTTGTCTTTGGCTGACCACATGCTCAGATTATGGATCACCTGGAGAAAAAACAGCCAGCATGGTGAGGTGATCATGGATCACATGAAGGTGGCGCGTAAAGCCATAATGGAACAGTTTACTTATGTGATGCTTTGACTTCTTTACCTGACGGACATCCTGATTGGAAGCTAAAATGATTTCATTAAGAGCTGGGGCTGGGATCTTGATTCCCTCTTTGAAAGCAATGGACATCATGGCTCCCTGGAAAATAAAAAAATAAAAAATTTTAAAAAAGCAAGTGAGAGAGGAAAAAGTAAATATTTACACTAAAAGGCTTACTTTTAATATTTAAATGTCTCTGAAAGCAGTTACTGTTGTATTGCTGCTCTGCAAAATTGTCTCCATTCGTGGGAATCTTCACAATCCTCAATTCAAACTTAAATGCCAATTAATATACAAGTTTAATAGTTTCTTATTCTTAGAAATGTAGAGAAACGTTATTGGCAAAAGATCAGAAATGCTCCTCTCTGTCTCAGTCAGCTTGAGTTGTATCTTGTTGCCTGTGGCTACCAGTCTGGTGCTATAAAACCAAACTTTAGCTGTATCCTACATGTCACGAACATGACAGCATACCATTAGTAAATCTGAAAAGCAGGAATCGAAAAAACACTGAACTGGTGACATTTGCAGTCATGTTTACACTTAATATGCTGCAGCTGAGCAGCTAGTATGTGGTCTAGCTTGTGAACTGACAATGGCGACAAATTTATCCTTGGTGAATGTTTGTTTGGTGGCTTGCTCAACAAGCTAAGGTGCAGGACAACATGTTTAAAAGTCAGGAAACTTGAGAAAAAGTTCAAGAACGGTAACGTGGATTGTTGTGTATTATGTAGCAGCCTCCAGTGTGTGTTTTTCGATAAATATACTAACATTACTGTTTATTGCAAGATCTTCATCTACGTAGATAAACATCAGAACATCTGATAATTGTATTAAAATCTATCTATTCTTTAATTAAGTTTTACTACATACGCCCAAATGTTAGCGCACAGAGCTCATTGTCAGATGTAGGGCAGGATGGTCATACCTTGATCTGCTCCACTCGTGGTCTCTGGAAGCGCAAATCGAAGCAGTAGTTTGCCAATGACCTGATCTTCTGGTGGTTGCGGTCGTTGCACATGCAGATGATGGGAATCTTTGAATTTTTGATCAGGCCAATCATCTCCTACGGAAGGCAAAAGGTCAGAGGTAGATGTCAAAACTACTAATACACGACAGAGGCAGTAACAGTAAATCAACAAGTTAGCTGAAGAAGCCTAAATATTAGGCTGAGTTGCTATTTGATGGCAAATCAGCATTCAGTCTGATATCAGGCAAATGTTTTCTGTTCAGAAGGTTCAGAATGTTTCCTCAACAATTAAGGTGTGGAACCAGTAAATCTTTTTTTTTTTTTCTCTTAAACTTACCTATTCTTATTCTGTAAGTTAAGAAATAAAGCCAGCCAGTCTTAGGACAATTTCACAACATAAGAATACAGTCAAAGGTAAAAGAAATGTGTTTATTTACCTGGATTCCTCCACGGTCCTCGTTACCTGCCATGCCATCAATCTCATCCATGATCAGGACGTGTTTACTGCTCACTGTCTGAGACGTGCCTACAAAACACATTTAAAAAATGTAAAAAATTCTCCTAATCAACAGATTGAAAAACTAAAGAGTCAATCTGACATGCACATTACTTTACTTGAGACATCATTGCCACTTCTAGATGTCAGAGTCATTTGAGTGCACTTTTTCTACCCAACACCAGTTCTTAGTCTGTCCCCTAGTGACTTTTAACTTTTAGATATTTTCAAAGCATCTGTATCTAAGTATAAAGATGGCTCTTTGGGATTTTTTTGTCCATGTTAGCAATCAAAAACTGCATCACACGGACGAGGTACTACAAGAATACCAACAAGTATTAGTTTGCTGGACTTTTTTTTTGGCTGCAACCTTCCCATTTACAATGCTGAGTTTTGACAACATAGCTTGTCATTTTATCTGCTAGTAGCTACAAAGTCAATGTTTGTGCAAACAAGTAACAGACAAAAACAGCAAGAAGCAAAAAATCAAACAGGGATCACCTTTGTAGAAGCTCTCAATGCTGGTATTGTTCAGTGACTCTGCAACAACTTCCTTCAGGCTGTTTTTGCTGCGAGTACAGCTGGCGTTCATCTCCACGTAGCTGAAGCCCAACTCCTACAGTCGAAAGGATTTTAGAGCCACATGTTCAAGGGAAGAAATATTTATCCCAACCGGCAGTGATGAGTGCCGAATACCCAGAAAATACAAAACTGCACCAAAAATATGCCTGAGTGTGTTTCAGACTGACCTCACAGACCAGTGCAGCTGTGGTGGTCTTCCCCACTCCTGGAGGTCCAGAGAGCAGAGCAGCTTTGTGTCCTGATCCGTCATCTTTCCCTCCTCCAAACTTACTAAACCTAGCCACTGTATGCCCACAAAGCAGCACAAAACACACAGTATTCAGCACAGATATAATTTGTAAAAGCGAACATTCACTGAAAACTAAATTAGCTGAGTTTCCTGCTACCTGCTGGCTTTCCTGCCACCCCGCCGTGGTGCTTGTGCCAGTTCTGCAGCCAGTGAAGCAGCTTGTTGGCGCAGCTCTGCCCCCCCTGCTGGCCGATCACAGTCTTCAGCGAGCGTGGACGGTACTTGTCCACCCACAGCAGACTGCCGCCCTCTCCTGTCGATGATGGAGATGATGGTCCTGGGGCTGAAGAAGAGGAGGAGGTGGAGGAAGAGGAAAGGCCCAGCTCCCTCCGGGCCGTGTGACTCGAGCCTCTCCCAGGTGGGGTGCGGCCATCTCGAGTCCTGGAAACGTGACCTCGTGCCAGGCTGGTCTTTGAGGGGCTCGGGGTCTGAGGGGACCTGGAGTTGCCCTTGGAGGGAGAGATCTTCTGGGCTTTGGGGGTGCTCTTTGAAGTCTGGCTGGGGGAGGCCTTGGTCTTTGAGGCTTTGCTCTAATCGAAAGAAATAAAATATTATATTCATCTTTACGGGAAAAGCTCAGATAATTCATTGCTTACTTACTGAACAGAAAGTATATGCTGATAGCGGATCCATTGAATGAATGAAAAATACTTTATTCATCCCAGAAGGGAAATTCAATCTATTGTTTATTTTTTACTTTTCTGAGCAAAACAGTTAACTGGTTTCAGTGTCCTAAATATGAAGATATACTGCCTTGTTTCTTTAAAAAAAAAAAAAAGAAAGAAAAAAAAGCAGAAATTAAGCTTTAAGCGTCATTTTCACACAAAGACAAATCTTCTGCAGCCTCCTGCATCTGTCTTTCTAAACTGGCAAACCTAATGATGGGGAAAATTACCTGCTTATAGAATGTTGTAGGCTGGATAGCTAGTAAGCAGGTTGGTTAAATTACTTTAAAGAGCTTAAAAACTTCCCAGCAAATGTTACTGTCAGTCAGATGGGGTACAGGCCAGTTTGTTCCCTGTTCTTCAACATAGAATAGCAAACAAAAAACTGATTGGTAGTTGTTTTTTAAGTTCAGTTTTAGCATCTTTTAGGCTCAAATTTTGCCACCAAAAAGTGTAATACTTTGTAAAGAGCATCAGGCCCCATGAGAGTACTGACCTCAGCTTCTGCAGCGATCTCGTACTTTGACTTCTTTCCTGGTTTGGTTCTGATCAGCTCCAACAAACCATCTTCATCCAAGATCGTGGTACCCAAACTCTCCGCCTGAGCAGTGCAAGAAACAAGAGTATGAAACTGAACTGTAAAAAGGTGGCTCGGTGGTTAGCACCACTCCTGCTAGAAGATCCCCGGTCCACATCCCGATGAGGACACCTGCGATCTTTCTGTGTGGAGTTTGCATGTTCTCCCCGTGCAGCGTGAGTTCTCTCCAGGTTCTCCGGCTTCCTCCCACAGTCCAAAAACATGTTGAAGTTAATTGGTGATTCTAAATTGTCTGTGGGTGTGAATGTGAGTGTGCTTGGTTGTCTGTCTCTAAGTGTGGCCCTGTGATAGCCTGGTGACCTGTCCAGGGTGTCCCCTGCCTTCACCCTAAGTCAGCTGGGATAGGCTCCAGCCCCCCATAACCATAGTGAGGATTAAGGTATATAGATAATGGAAAATGTGTATTAAACTAGTGTCATTGCTGCTACTTTTATCATTTTGTTCCTGTTTTTGCTTATCTGTAACTCAAAAACTGTTAATGCCAAGTAAACTTAGGAAAAGTTGCACGTTTTACACACTCATTCACAGTTTAATTAGCCACGAAGATAACTGATCATTGTGTGATTCTTAGTAAACACCGCAAGGTTTTGAAATTCATAACTGTTACTTGTTTAAATAATCTCAAATGCATACACTTTAAAAAAAAATGTTAACTGCTCAGGACTGCATAAAATAACTGTCAACAAGCTCATCATGATGAGATGCTGTTCATCAGTTATATAATATATTATTGTCCTAAAGTGAAAGGTAAAATGTATTTTTAAATTACTATTTACTCCCTTTAATTCTAGAACTCAGTCAATACATTAAGGTTAACTTTTTCTTCATCCAAGAAAGTCATGCCAGTCAGCATTACCCACATTTTCTTTAGAAAATGCTTTAAAGGATGCCATGATGGTCACCTTCTCAAGCTTGGAGACTCCACTGTCTCTGCCCTGCACCAAGTACGTGGTTTTCTTGCTGACGTTGCCTGTCACTTTGCCTCCATAGCGCTCGATGAGAGTTTTGGCATCATCTCTCTCCATTGACTCCATGACGCCTGTCAGCACAAACACACAGCCCTCCAGACAGTTTTCTGCTCCCTGAAAAGCACCACACAACATGTAGTCAGACTTGGTCAAGAGAAGATGCTAAAGGATGACTTTTCTCTCACCACAGCAGCAGACGATGGACAGTATATATTTTACCTGTGGGATCTCCTTGGAGCCCAGAGCTCGTGGTCCATCTCTGTTGAGGTAGTTCCTGAAGGCTGAAGCATTGACCTTCTTCTTCTCTGCATCATCGGGACTCGTGCTTGTGCTCTGATTTAGAGACAGACAAGAACAATTAACTTGCTTTTTTTGTTGTTTTGTATTTTTATGTTGTGTTTGTTTCTTCACTGCTCTTTTGAGATCAAATAATGTGATTTACTGATAGATTATTTCCAATGTGACCTGATAAGACATCTGTATGGTTCACCTCAGGTTTCTTAGGAGACGTTTTAAGTGCAGTGGGTGTCATTCCTGCTTTGGGTGTGAACTTCTTCTCCGATATCGACAAAGGAAGGGGCTCCTTTTTGGGAGAGATTTTAATTTTTGTAGCCGAAGTGTGTGTTTTGCTAGTGGTTCCTTCATCCTTCACTTCATCCTTTTTCTTCATCATGGCCAGTTTGGAGCTGGTTCTGAGAGGAGTAGTGTTCTTCTTGGGAGACGGATTGATCGCCTCCTCTGACATGCTTCGACTGGCCTTGGACAGGCTGCTTGTGCTTCCAGCAGCAGAATCTGTACTGTTCTTTTTGGGAGTTGTGATTCGTCCTTGTTTTTCATCAGATCCTTTACGAGCCTGGATGAGGACACGCAGAACATGATATTTAACAACCGCGAGCATCAAAAGTGAATGAGCCTTTTTATTACTGTGGTCATTACCTTCTTCGCCAGTGGCTCCTCGTCCAGCATGGCCAGTGTTCTGGCAAACTCCTCGTCCTCATGGACCTGTTTTTCCAGCTGAACGAAGGTGGAGTGGGAAAAAAAATAGAAGGATGAGCACAGAAAAGCAGAAGCTCAGCTCATCTTTGCATAACCCTGAAAAACTCTTCCAACTTGTATTACTTGTGGTATTTTTTCACTCAAGTATTCGCAATGTGTTAAACGATGATTTATTACTTTGAACTTCAGGAGTTCTTGGAATATTTTTTTTATATTTTGTAAACTTTTAAAGACATTTCCTGTTTTGAAAATGAAGGAAACAATTTTTTTTTTTAATCATCAAATGACATCAAAGGTCCTGACAATTTACAGGCAGTCACACTGGGCAACGCAGTACTTACTAACAATTATCATTATCCATTAATCTGCAGATTGCTTCCTTTTTAATCAATTGATTTGTTTATAAAACAGTGCTACATTGTGAAAAACATACTTTTTACTATCCGAGACAAATAAATGTGTCCTAGTCTATGGAGAACACATTAATCCACTGCTTATTTCAGCTCTAATTTCTAGTGAAATGAATGATCGCTGTTGATCGGCCTACCTCCATGTCCTCTTCCATCTGTAGCTGTCTGGCAATCTCCTCATCGCTTATCAGGTCATCTGTGTCTTGAGTTGGCTGAGGAGTAGGTGAGTTTTCACAAAGTCAGTTTGTTGTGAAAGAAACCTTACTTGGCAGGACAGAATGAGAAAAGACTGAAGGGTAAAGGGTTCAGTCGTGATAATTAGACAGTATCTTGAAGAGCAGCAGTGACGAGGCCTGTCACAATTAGTACATAATCGTTGCGATGGTTTGCCATCAAGCATGTATATTTCAATCACTATCTCCATGCTGCTTTCCATCATATGCCCCCCCCCTTCTTCTGTTTTGGTTTAATTGCCCCAAAATATTATCTTGAAGTAATGTTTAATGCTTATTTAACTTCTAAGACTCAACTGCATTTCAGTGAGCATCTATTGGCAGTCATGTCATGGATTAAAGCCAAACAGCTGTGGACACATTTTGGTTTTAAGCCAGTTTTACAGAAAAAAGGTGGTGGTCAATGACGCCAATGACATTAATCTAAACTAACAAAGCCATGAAATGAACAGAGAAAGACAATTACGTCATTAATTGTAATTATTTGAGAGACAGTTAATTGTCACCTAAAATTTCATGGTTGTGACAACCTTAGAAGTGATGAGAAATATTCATTCATCAGTACTCACTGCCTTTCGTTTGGTGCTGGCTACTAGCTTCTTGTCTGAGCGTTGAATAGTCCCACTGCCGAAGTAGTCGAGGACTGAGGTGGGGGTCTGTTTGGGCGTAGGAGGTGGAGCTGACTTCGGGGTGACAGGAACAGGTGGAGTTTTTCCCTGCGAGGAGGACGGTTTAAAAGGAGACTTCAACTCTTCTTTGGCTCCTGGACGAGCACTCTCGGTCTCTGATTTCGTCCTCTTGGCATTGCCATTCTGCTTGGATTTGGAGACCGTCTTCAAAGACTGAAAGTTGTCACTGTCCGAGTCTGCAAACAAATATGAGAAGAATGCTATTAAAACAGGTCTTTTCTAAATAAACCAAACATCTGAAAACATATGTTTCTACTCATCACTACTGAGGCAAATAATCACAGCTCAGGGATGTATGTTGGCAGTATGATGATAAATCATCACCTGTTTCAGAGACGTACTGCACAGGATCTTTTTTAGGAGGCGGATCTGCCTTTGTGGTCTTCGCTTTGTTTTGGGGGGATTTCTTTAACTTGCTCACAGGCTCCTCGTCATCGGAGTCTGAACAAAAATAAACACAAGGACGTTATGTTGAAAAAAAAGACAGCTGATGAAAAAACAGCCCACGTGTGCTATTATGCAGTATTTCATGTATCCATTTCTTCCTCTGAAAAATAAATTCCTGGCAATGTCAAAGGTTATTTAACAGTCCTTAAAGGGTTTTTAGGTTTTTCAGGCTCCACAAAAACTAAGTCACACAGACTTTTATATCCTTATTCACTTTGTATGATGGCAGTAAAAATGCATCTAGGTTTATAGGAAGTTTGATTTATCAATGCCTGTGTTAATCTCAGTTATTCAGCATTTTCATAAACAAGCATTTACATTGACATATCTTCCAAAATTAGCAAGTACATACCACATTTTCATTTATATTTGGATTTTTTTTAAAAAGACATGCTGCACTCTAGAAAAACAATTTAAATCTGTCAGGATTCTGGAGACCTCTGAGTCCACTCAAACACCTCAGTCGTACAGTAATGAAACAGCAGATCAGTCTAATTATGAGCCAAGAAATACCTGAAAAACAGCCATTCTCAGACAATGCACTGTATATTCTAAAGAATGCTTGAAAAATAATTTCTAAAAAAAACCCCAATGCTGTCACTTGATTGTAACAAGAGTACAACAAGGGACACTACATGATGATGCAGGGAAATCACACAGTATCACACTTTCCTACTCACCAGATACTATGACTGCATGCTTTTTTCGTTTTTTCTCACTATCCTTGAGTTTCTCTTCTGTTTTAGGGCTTTTGACCTAAAAATAAATAAATAAATAAATCCAGATGAACAATGTGAGGAAAAACAGATGACTTATTCCAAGAAGGAGGGCAGGAGATAACATAATTTCCTTGCCTTTGTGGTCTCCTTCCTTTTCTTTTTCACCTCCTCATCGGAAGACAGAGGATTCTTTTTCTTTTTCTCCTCTAGTTTGATGTTTCCATTCGAGGCTGGTTTCTGCACTACAGGCTTCACTAATGTTGGTGCAAAGAACCGCCTAATGTCCTGTGCACACACAGATAAATGTGAGTTAGGTTAATAGCACAACATTGCAGAAAGAAACTGCTGAGTCAGCACACAGATTGCAGCTCTATACTATCGTTCACAAACCGAAAACAAGTTGGTGATTTTACAGAGGGCAACGGCCATCCAAGATCTGATAGGTCAAGTTCATTCACCCAAGTTATTATGCCGAAATTTCAGTGAATCCACTAGAGTGTCAGAGTGCACATGCCAGCAGAATTGATTGATGGCTGCAATGGCTAAGCATGTAGCAGTATCCAGTTGGCTGTGGAGCTGTCCATAAACGTCACAGAGGGAGCAGATTGTGCCTTCAGCTGAAGGAGCTAAAGACACAGACCTGGTCAGAGTCGTTGCTCTGAGTTTATTGAATACCTGTGGCAACAAGAGAGCAGCAAGATCCATGTAGTGTCTCTGTGTGCATTACACAACATGACAGCTTCAGCTCAATCATTAGTTAAACAGAGTTCTATCACAGCTTGATATTATTTTACTGTGAAAGTGTGATCCGTTTACTAAAGTCAACACTATTTTGTCATATCAAGTTTTCTTATTAGGGAGATTTTGGCATTTCTCAGTGGAATACATATAGGAAGTGGTGATATTTTTGTGTGAAGGGATGCATTGCAGAATGTGATCTCTCTAATTAGTAAAACCAAAATACAGCAAAATATAGTCTGGTTAAACACACACACACACGCACGCACGCACGCACACGCGCGCGCGCACACACACACACGCTATTGCACCATAACTGGCTGTAGTTTGATAAATTATCATTACAAATAGACAGAATTTTCAGTACTAAAATCACAAAATAGCAACGGATGTTCTGCCTATTAGGTAGACATTTCCCCTTAAAATACACTGAAGCATCTCTTATTCTGGGCTCTTCTGAACTGTGATCACCCACATAAACAAAATGTACCTGTTTTAATCTGAGCGCATCAGTTAATGAGTAACATTAACTGTAAAATGGCAAACCAAAGGAACGCAGTACTTGATTTCTTAACTCTTATATCAACATTGTTTTCAAGTAGCCTCTACACTACAACCGCATAATAATCCCTGATATTCAGATAGGCCTTTTGGTTTTGGTTTCCGAAGATCTTCAATGGGCCAATCTTGCCACCATGAACCTTTAAAAAAAATTCTGGAGGCGCCCCTGCTTCTGACTTCAATTGCGCCGAAAAATGTGCGTTATTTTAACTTTGTTCACAAAACAGCAGACAAATGTCAAGTACAACACGATAACAGAGCAAAAACTGATCACACTGTACTCCTCGCTGAACCTTTCCTCGCTAACTTCAACTAACAGGTTGACAAGTTTATCCTCTTTAGCTGCAGCTAACACTCTGCAGTGCGCACTTGCGCTTCAATTACAACGACCAGGTTTAACAGGAATATCTTCTCTTTATTTAACCACTTTATTTACATATACAGCTTCATAAAGGAGCAGGTAAATAGATTAAATGTGTAACGTACCATCGTGAACACGATTTCTTGCAGTTTTTGAAAACGTTTGGTGTCAGAAAAGTAAAAAAAGAACTGCTTCAACTGCTTGGCGCGCGCAAAGCTGGACTCTGCGGTCGCCTGGAGATGACGTATCCGCAGCTGGTTGGTTGCGTCAATGCGTCACTCAGCGTGCGAGTAGGTTTTTTTTAATAACAAAAATAAAATGCACAAGTCTTTGGCGCAATTTCTTCTGGTATTTGCATGTTATTTAGAGCTCAACCAAGAGTGGAAACCCAACAACCACCCTTGTTATCTCTGACTGACACTTCATTTGGTAAGCTCTGTTTATCCTGCAACAATGGTAAGAACAATAAACTGATTAGATCCCTGTTTAAAACAGACGTCATCACAGTTCCTTATGTGGTTTCATACTGGAATAAACATGTGGAACACACTGACTGGAAAAAGGTCTGGCTCTTGCCCAACCGCTACCTGTTGACCAACAAAGTTAGAGAAATCTCGTTTAAAATAATTCATACGTTTTACCCTTCTAGTGATCATATTGGTAAAAGATTCAAAAGAGACATTGACGTGAAATGCACTTTATGTTCTGTGAATGTTGAAACAGTTACTTATTTGTTTTTTCACTGCCCTGTTGTCCAAAGCTTTTGGATCGGTATTTGTAATTTTATTGCCAGAAACATTGAAAAAGAGTTCAAGTTGTTTTGGAGTGATGTGCTTTTTGGCCTCTGACTTTAACAGAGATAAGACAAAGCCTAATAAAACATTTATTATTAATCTCATCATTCTGTTGGCAAAATTCCACATTCACAAATGTAAGTTAACACATAGAAAACCTTCTTTTATTGCTTTTCAGTGAGGTCAAGCAGTACATCGACTCTATTAAGTTTTCTCTTAATCAAAAGGCAACAAAAATATTTACAATGAATATTTGTAAACATTTTGGCATTTTCTTGTAAACTCCTATTCCCCCTGACAAGTTATGTGATGTTATGATTATTCTGTTTGTTGAAGACCTACAATTTCGCAAACTTTGCACATTATGATACTTTTATATTGAAGATCTACATTTCTGCAAAATTTGGAAATTAAGTTTTTGAGTTAAAAAAACAAACCTTATTTTTACCTGCTGAATTAATGAGCTTTGACTGACTTTTTTTTTGCCTGTGTGAACAAATGTAAACTATTACAAGCATATTGTTGTGGTTATACTGCAAGCTGCAACATGAGCCCCATCTTTAAGCCTTTGTTTTGGGGAAATTACTGTCAAATTACTTAATAGTTGGATGTGCTTTAAACCACTGGATTCACTGAAAACTGAAACAGTGAAGCACTGTGACTAATGAAATTTTAAAAACATCACGATTCCCAGGCAAATTCTGACACTTGAGTTTTCAGGCAATATTTTTTTGACACAAGTCCGAAATGTTCTAATTTTGAAAATGTAAACATATTTCACTGTCACTAAAGATTAGACGTTTCCATTTACTATACAGCTAGCAACACATTATGTAAAGATTAAGTCCAAGATAAGTGAATGACATTAACCCTTGAATGTATGGATGTTTTATTGTTGTTTACTTATGTAACCATCGACACACAAATAAAACTAAAGGTTTTACAACACTTTAACTGGGCAAGTCAAATACAAACAAAAAGTATCAGAGACCAAAATAATTGGAAAAGGTGGTAGTTTTATTGGTCATAACAGGACAGTGTGAACATTTACTCTACTTCTTGCTCCACCACAGTGGTCTTCTCGCTGACGTAGATGCCATCCAGGAACTTTCTGATGTCCTTCTTTCTGACTGTGGTGGCCTGTTGGATCAAGGCCGCTAGAAACAGACAGAACAGCAGAGTGTGAATGCAGAAACAGGATTCGGCTTAACGAAGCGATTAAACTACATTAGGGCCCGACAGCCCGTATGACATAAGGACCAAGAAAGAGGAGATTATCAGAACGAGATTAAACATGCATGGTCATGTGAAGCAATCAACACCTCATAAGGCTGGGCAATAGTTCAGAATCCATAATAGATTTAATTATAGATTCAATCAGTCTAAAGACAATCAGGTTTTATTAAAACTGGACACAATGACACACAAAAATCTAATTAGAAAATTGACAACACGGACTGCTGAAAACTTGAGTTGAGTATTTTTAAATGCAATTTAAAATAGTCAAAATTCTGAGCACTTACAACTTTGTTAAATACATCTGCCCTGTTATGTTGTCATTATAGACATTGTACAGATGCAGTAGCAGTCATGTATTTTACAGATACAACCACAACAATAACTAATAATGATCAGACAAACTGGTAAAACAATGATGGTACAATGTTCTTAACCATATTGCCCAGTCCAAACACACCATATAAAAAGGTTTTGATTTAGAGCCACAAGGCTTTGAGTGAAACATGAAATACAAACATCTCTGAAACAGAAGAAGCAATTAACAGAAAACAGCAGAGACAGCAGTGTAAGGAAAGTGCACAGAATGAGAAAACAGACAGTCCCCCTGTAGGACACAAAGGCGGCTTCGGCGGCATTGTCTAACCTCTACGAGTGCAGATGTAACTGTTACTGATCCTGTTCCACTACTGTTCCCTTCTCGGACACGTAAATGCCGTCCAAGAACTTTCTGATATCCTTATTTTTTACTGTGGTGGCCTGCTGGATCAGAGCAGCTGGAACAGAGAAGTTGGGGTGATAAGTAGCGTAGCACATCACATCACATCACATCACATCACATGGGTCACAGTAATGACAGACAAAGCTGGAGGAGAAACTACATACAGAGCAGTCAGGAAGCATTACATCAGTTTTCTTGTTTTGGCTCAATTCAGTGCATTATTTAAAACAAATGTAATTTTAACCCACACTGCAGCAGCAACAACAGGAGACAATCTGTTGTTAATCAGCCCGTTTGTGTCTCCACTGGGTCCCTAGGCCTCATGTCTCAGACCCCATTTCTCTCCCCCTCCGTGCTATATTTATGTCCCAGGTTTATATTTTCTGGTCCAGCTCGCAGCTTTGAAGCATGAAATGCAGTTGTGAATGTATATTAATGCCTGTATTTGTAACAGTTGACTGCATATTAATTTAATGCTCCATTTCCTTTCTATGTGCTAAACGATGCAGCAAAAGTAAAAGGCACAAGGTCGTCATATTCCAGTACAGGTAGAGTACATCTAAATGTATTAAATATGTTGTAAATGATGAAAAACGCAAACAAAACTCTGAACTATTAGAAATGTGGCTGCTAAATACAGTCCAAAATGTTTTTAGGTGACAAATAGGTATGAGTCGGACATAATTTACAATCATATCACATAGAAACGTGTACAAAGTGTAGTGATCTTTATAGCTAGGCCTCCACCTTTAGGCTAACAAGATGTAGCAATAAAGCACAATGTGTCAGGTTTAACATTTACTAATTTCTGGCTACATCCCATAAATTGTCTTTCCTAGTACAGTTCTATCAAGCCTCACAGTCGTAGTATTTGTTTCCAGCTCAAGCAAGACTTTTTTTTTCCTTCAGTGTGATATTGGCTGGACTGAGGTCAGGTGACGGACTCAGCCAGACAAGCCTAGGCATGTTTCTTTGTTTAGGGTCATTGTGCTGGCAATTGATGTGGGAGTACAGAGCCAAAAAAACTAAAAACTGTGTCAATGACCTGCTCACAAACACTACTGTATACCAGTGGACAAAACCTACCACAACTGTAAAAGTAAAGATGCCGGAGAACACATCTTACAATGTAATAACATAGACGAAGTAAAAGGAAAAATTCAACTGAGATGCAGTGACAGTGTTATTGTTCATCATATTCCTCATTAAAAAGAGTGCCGTTGACATTACGGATGAGTTAAATCAGTGTTTAACGTCACAAAGCGTTAGAAAATATGCCAACCATTTGATTGGAAAGCAACCTGTACCTGCTTGTAACTAACTATATATACAGACACCTTTTAAAAAATGACAGCATATATTAAGCTAAACTTAACTGGCATCAACCAATTTATTAGTTTGTATTTGCTGTGCTACTCATGTATGAATAAAGCAGATCCAAAAAGAGTAATTTGGGAATAGCAAATACTTCAGTAGTAACGTAGTACTGGTTGTTTAAAAAAAAGCATATTTAAAATAAGTAAATAAAAATTCTACACCCAATTAGTATTTGGTCATTAGGTGTGCACATTCATAGCTCAGCTGCATTTCTACCAGACTGGTCAACAGCTGTTCTGTCCCACACACTGCAAACAGAAGAGTGCAAGCAACCAGAAATACTCAGTCCTCAACAGAGAGGAGTGGGGATGTGCCCAAAAGGCTGCCTTTCTGAAAAAGGGGTCTGAACAGTTGCCAAATCTAACAGGAAAGTCATCCAACTGATTTTGCTTAACTAATGATTTTCAAAAAAGGTTGGTGACATAAATTTCACATCCATCACACAAAAAGTTAAACTTTTTGATTTTCTGCTTCACAATACTTTATAAATAACACAACTATCACTGCACCTCAGTGGTAAAGAGCACATTTGTACTGTTGTACAGGAAATGTGTTATTCTCCTTGAATACAATGGCAAAAAAGTTCAGGGGAATAATTATCTATTTGGAGGAATGGAAGTGGGAGGGACACTACACATTAAAACAGGATTTAGTAGCATTAAGTGCTACGCTGCAGGACTGATGTAGAGCTTGCAGCAGAGACTGTAAAAGACTGTAAAAAAAAGACTGTAGAGTCCAGTTTCAAGGGAAATACCAGGCTTCTGTCAGTCACATGCTCCCAACAGATGCCTTCTCATCTGTGTGCTTCCTTTCAATTACACAGATTCTTCTTTTGATTGACAAAAGAAAGTATTTTACACATTTTATGCTTCAAGACAGCACCACTAGAATAATTGTGTTAGGAATCCTGTAAATAAATCAATGACCAACAAATTGCTACAACTTAGTTGAGAAGAATGTTTAACACTTGAGATATGTGTTCAAGCATGAAAATGGTTCTTAGGGGAAGTGTTTTCATTCATTTCATCCCAATGTAGAGGACAAAAAACATCACTGGAACGTAGAACTGAAGTTCAACAGTGGGAAAGACATACCTGAGTTAGACACCAGCTCAATGTCATTACCCTCCAGGACCAGCTCGTCCTTCTGGGCAGCTGAGACTGAACACATCACACCTGTGAGCAAAGATGGCAAATGCATTTTAATTAAAACCCATGAGGAGTATGTAATACTACATAACCCAGACACCATTTTGTGGATGGAAGGTGCTGAGCTTCGATGCTACACTCTGAGCCAATGCACAGAGCAGAAGAATTTCAACCAACAACTGAATATTAAAATCCACTTCAGTTATAAATTTGTCTTTTGATTACACTTAGTCTGGGTCTGCAGCGGCCAATATGCTGAAGAAAATGCAGCGTTTGATTCCAGAAAACCCAAAGTAATGAGACAAATCTATGAGGCTTGAGATATCACACCGTCGAAATACAAGACAACATCAGGTTGGCTTACTTAGCAATTTTCATCAAGTTTATGAATTCATAGAAAATGTGTTGCAACTGCTTTAATGGCAATTATATATTGTAAAATGACTTGCTTCCTTGTAGGTGTTT
The DNA here is from genome assembly GCF_000690725.1 of Stegastes partitus. Taxonomy (NCBI): domain Eukaryota; kingdom Metazoa; phylum Chordata; class Actinopteri; family Pomacentridae; genus Stegastes; species Stegastes partitus. The sequence continues at coordinate 216,333 of NW_007577854.1, read as the reverse complement.
ACGCCTTCAAAATGTCCTCTGCAAGACAAAAACTAAACCTCTAGGATTACAGTTTTAGTTTCTGGGACTAAAGTCGTAAATATATGTAACATAAATATTGTGCTTGCCCATAATACGTAGACTGTGGTGACCACCACATGTATGAAACAGACAAAGTAACTACACGTCTGTGGTGCCTGCCGGATGTCAGCGTCCACAAGGGAGCATAAACAAGGCTTTAATGTTGGTTAAACAGAGAAAAAGAGATTAGTTCAAAAGAATATTAAACTTGTTTGAATGGGAGGCTAGCAATTAACCATGTTTTACCACATGTCAGCATGTTTAGGAGATCTAGCAAATTTACTCCAAGGCTCCTAAAATTTATCCACCTATAAACATTTTACTGTACTGCTCAGTCTCTGTTAAATATTTTAAATCATTGTGTGCAGGATGCAGATCAATGAGCACACGTACTTTATGGCAACAACAGAGTTTTTTCCACAAAGATTAATGGGCCACTATTTTTATTATCAACTGCTTCAGCAATTTTCATAAGTTAAAATTTCCAACATTTGCTAATTCAAGCTCCTCAAGCCCAGGACCTAAATACTTGTGTTGGATATGACTGTAAACGAAACAAAGTACTGCAATAGTTCCATCACACTCACCAGCCCTCATGCGGACACGGCGGATGTACTTCTCTCCCAGAAAGTTCCTGATTTCCACCAGAGTTCCACTCTCCTGAATGACGACGTTGATGGGGAAATGGGCGTACACGGAACGCATTTTGTACCGGAAACCCTGCAGTCAGACAGAAGGGGAGAGGCGCTGATTTAGACTGATAAAGCAAACAAAGTCAATCCTTTAACAACAGGCAGCATCAGTCTATACAGTCACATAATAGACAGTACAACTACAGAATATACTGAGCCCACCATTGGGGCCACGCACAGGGTTTATAGCAGTTTGACAGTTTCATTCAGCTACACATTGAACGAAAGCCTTACCAGAGTGACTCCCTTGATCATGTTCTGGACGTGGCTGCAGATGGTGCGGACTGTGGCCAGCTCCTTCCTGTTTCCCCACCATTTATCCACACGAAGCTGAGGATGACAACACAGCAACTCGCATCATTTATATCAAACTTAACTAGCACCAAGACAATCAGTCTACCGACAAAATTAATCACTAGACCCTCCAAGTAAAAGTAAATTACAGTGTCAATCAATTACACAATTCTTCCTTAGCACTTTGGACACAAGCCCATTATGAACTGGAAAAATTAACTCTTCTGAAGGCATTTATACTACTTTAAGTTTATGAAGGAGGGTTGAAGGTTACTGTTTTTTAGGACTATTCCTTTTTTGCTTACTACAGACGTGTAAATATGACAACAGAAAAACCATCCACATGACAAGTTTTTCTTGTTCCATCTTTCCAGACAGGTTGCTGTTATGGTACCATATTCTTAATCATATTTTGTAAAAATGCTGCAGCGAGATACAGCTGAAAGGCCTGAGTAATCCTTAATATAGTGTTATAACCTCCCTGTGACTAGTACAATGTTTTTTCCTTTTTCAAAGTCATGATTTGCGCTGTTATCAAAATCAATGGAACTGACTAATTCATTTTAATACATGTGGCATTAAAAAAATATCACAAATTCTTCATAACTGAACACAGTTCTTACATTTTGAGGTAACATTTGAGCTGCACCTCCTATGTGTTCTTGTGCGAAACAGTTCTCACATTAGAGTTCTTAGTTTTATTTTTTACAGTACATTTTCAGAGTACATCACAATTCGCATCACTTCAAACCAACAAGCCCTGCTCCTTCTTACCTTCTTCTGTTTCTTGCCCAGCAGGCTGAGCTCCAGGTTGATGTGGTTGAACTCCCTGGTGAGCTTACCACGGGGCCCCTTGACGATCACTGTTCGCCCCTTCAACCTCACCTCGACTGCCAATGCCACACAGCAGGAAGACAGAAAAAAAGAGACAAACAATAAGAGACCAAACTCTACACAAGTTATAGAAGAAAATAGATTTATCCTCAAAGTCTGCAGAAATCACCAGTTTCGTACCATCGTCGGGGAGGTCGACAGTCTGACTGCTGAGAATGGTCTTCATTCTACAAAGAGACAAACTGTGAGTTTCACTCTGAACCTTGCCTGCAAGCTTTTCAAGTGACATTTGTATTTATCAAGTTACAGCTGTGACACTCAGATTAAATAGTACAGTGACCCATGGGTGTAGCATGTCACACACTGAGCAGCTGTACCATAATATCAATCTTGTGATTCCACATGTTTCTTAGTAAAAGTGATCAGTAAACTGTAGGACACAGAGATTCAGCGTTAAGCAAAAGAAACGGAACGCAGCCACACTGCATTGAATCAGCTAGCTTTAGCGTTAATGCTAACATAAAGCTACATTAGGCATTAACGCCGGCGTCTCCTTCTCTACTACTGAAGTTACATTTCTTTAACATGTTACTGGACTTGACTAGCACATGACACCATACAAACACTATCTTTAATGACAATGTTTAACTCGCTGCGGCTGTTAGCATGACCAGAGCGTAAGGCCTCAAACATACAGTCAATCTGACAAACCTACTAACATATCTCCAGACAAACACAAAATAATGGTAAAATATAGCTCATGTTGTGATATACAACACTGTCTGTATCTGACTGTTCAGAAGTGAGCCATAAATATGTTCAATATACGCAGATGGAGTTAGATGAAACCCAAGAAACAAGTCTTTCAGCTATCCTCACCTCGCCGGTAGCAGAGGAAAGGAGGAAGGAAGGACGTCACCACGCAGTTGTAGAGCACGTACGTGCCGTCAGCAGGCAGTACGAGCCAATCGAAGAATTTATTTATGATCAGATCATAAATTTTGGAAGTATAGATATATTAAAGATAATAAGAGAATTTTTTTATTTGAAAGAAAAAAGCGCAAAACCACTCGGCACTCTGGACGGAATAGTCATTTAACTGTCTGGCCATAAGCAACATGTGATGCTGTTTGGCTCTGCCGCGTTCAAGTCCAATCGTACAGACCGGTAATATAGAAAAACGTCAACAGCAGTCTTTCAAACTGCAGTTACTGCCATAGATATGTATAATAAAGGCTTTATTATACGTATCTAAGGTTACTACCACTCAAGTCAGTTTCACTATATATGTGGCAAAATTGTTCCAAATCCGCATTCGCTGGCAGTTACATGTAAACCAAATTCGGTGTTATAATTCAGCTTACTGAATAAATAGTTTTTTACTCTTTAAATGTAATTTCACAGTTGATGTGCGTGCTTTGTAATGACCATCTCTTAGTGAACATTTTTAATATATTAGTCTTTAAGTTCTGTTTAATCTGTTGCCTGCTTTTGTTTTGTCTGCAGTTCTTTAAGCTGCAATCTCCGCCTGGTCTTCCTTTCAAAACATGTTTTAGCCTAATTGTGACTTACCTTGATGACTTAAAGTTGTTGTGTCTTTAAAGAAACCAATAACAAAACAAAGCAAAACCAAAAAATTAATTTGACTGAATAACCGATGATCAATCCCTAAACTTCTATCTTCCTCACTCTGTCGTTATGCCATGAATGCAGCATCAGACCAAAGTAGCCGCTCGCCAACGCTCGTTGCTAATGACAGCCGCTTGCTAGCTAAAGTCATGGCGCTGCTCAAACAAAGTTGCTGCGTCGCGGGTCGCTTCTCCACAAACCATCTTTGGCTGAGTCCCAGATGTGTCCCACATGTGAGTATTTCAACTTGAATGATCTCTAATCAACAAACTTTGATGTTGTGGGTGATTTACCAGCAGGAGCCTGTCCCTTGGCCTTGAGTTAACTACAGCCTGCAGTGTTTGGTAACTCAGCTGTGGAGCTGCTGTCAGGATGTTTATAACTTGGTGCGTGGATTCATGTCAGTGAACTTACCCCGACTAGTGAAGTAACCCTCAGTGTTTCCTCTGTAGGTTTATACCAGCAGTCTGACAACTGCTGCCAAATCCTCCCCAGTCAGAGCTGACAGAAAGAAGGAGCTGCTGAGCGATGACGGACCTGATCTGCAGGACTTTATTTCGGGGGAACTGTCAGAGAAAACCAAGTGGGAAGAGTACAAAGGCAACCTGAAGAGACAGAAGGGAGAGAGGTGAGGCAGCTTTCTATAATGCAACTATATTCAGATGTAGTGCCTCTTCTGTGGGTTATATAATGTAGCTAAGACTCGAAACATGCTGGTGAAACTCTGGTTGTAAAGACGGAAATGAAGCTCCAGAACTGTTGTGTTATAAAACAACGTCATTAGTGTTTACATTGCACATGTCCAGTTAAAGGAAGCAGAAAGTAGGAATGTTCAGCTGCTACAGGTTAAAGACAAGTCGCCCTTGTGTGTTATCAGAGGCGTTCAAAGATCATGTGATACAAAGCCTTATTTGAATGTGCTGAGCTGAATCAGCATAGGTGTTTTTGCTGTCACAATTTTCAAATTGTGAGTAATACTACACAGATTTTCAAACATCTTACCTTACAATCACTGGGTGAAATAGCAGCTGAAATCAGTTTTCCTATTAGTTAAGTGTGTTTAATGTACATGATGTTGATGCAGGTGCCCCTCCTCACCTATAAAACACTGCAGGACAGTATAGATACATGTGCTGAGACATTTCTTTTTTGTCAAATCACAAAAACCTCTCAGTCTAAGAGTGTAAGTGAACAAACAGTGAAGCAGAACTGTAAGAAAGAACAGATATAGTAAACTGTGAAGAATACATGTCTTTATACTGCATATTGTTATATGCATATATGTATATTGTGTGTATATATGCCATACATGCACTCTGTGTTTTTTTATATTGCATTTTTTGTACCAAAAAAAGTACAAGTTTAGATGAATGTCTGAACAAAGTCCATTTACATGAGTGGATGTGACCTTTATTAGGGTGCTGCAGTTTAACATCAGTCATGTATCAAAGCTACACTTTACAGAAGATCTGACATCTGTGGGAAAGAATCTGTTAAAATGACATGTAGTTTAGTTTCTAAGAGATTTTAGAATAGAAATAGAATAGAATAGAATAGAATAGAATAGTTCTTTATTGTCACTGTGGAAGCAATGCTAAAAAGACAGTGTTACAGCAGTGAAATGTTGTAGCATTCCTTTTTTGGCAGCAATACAAAAGTAAAATAAAATAAAATAAGACAAAAAAAAACGTGAAAGGAAAGATAAATATATATATATAAATATAAAGTATAAAATGTAAAATATTAAAGCAAAGGAGGTATTTACAGTACAAACTACAGTATTTAAAGCGGACAGTATAAGTGGCATGTGCATGTGCAAATTCTAGTCCAGTGCAAATTATTGTCCTGAGGTATGTGCAAGGTTTCCATGAGATAGATATAGTTCCATGGCTGTTTCCTAATCTTGTATTTTTACTTCTCTTCAATTACAATTGGCATTTTATACACCATGTAATCGGTTTTGATGATAACTTTTGTTATCGCTCATGAAAACTCCTTTTGGCATCATGTACTGATCCATGTTCAGACTGTAGATTGTCTCTGTTCACAGTGTCTAAAAAACAGGCACAAATGTATTGATATCATAGTATTTGCCCCTTTCGTGTATTTTAATGGTATGAGCAGAACTTTAGGAACTATTTTCAGTCAAATACACTACATTCCACTACCACTCACTACATCCTCACAAATAAACCTAAAGTGAAATTACTTTACTGACAGTGTCCAAAAAAAATAAAAAGGTGAAAGCTGTGTAGATACGGAATTTATGATATAACTGTTGTATTGGATTGTTTTATATTGCACAGTTGTGCCACCAAAATTCTCTGGGATTGCATATTGTAAGACTATTTACATACTGTATCAACATATGAAGAGATTCAGATAATGTTGAGTATTGTGTATATACTGAGGTAGCTTTCAGTGTCTCTGGTTGTATTGGAACATTTCAGGTAACGTGGCCCAATATTTAGTAGGACTGCCCTAAGGCAGTATGGATATTTAAAGCTTCTGAGCCTCATTGTTTGCGGCGTTTATTTTCCTGATGATTTTGCAGGTGATATTTCTATCTGAATTGGATTTTCACACAAGTTACTTTTTACTATGTTGTAACCGACTATGCTTTCTCCATAGGCTTCGGCTTCCTCCATGGCTAAAGACGGAGATCCCCATTGGAAAGAACTTCAACAGGCTGAAGAATACGCTAAGAGACCTCAACCTGCACACGGTAAGTTTTGTGAGATTTAACTAATGATGCTACAAACACACTAAAACTTTGTAAGTGCCACCTTAGAAGGGCTCAGCTTATTTACATTACAGTTGTATAAGTTTTACCTTGATACTGCTTCTTGCCTTTCAGAGGTTCAAAGGATTTAAAGGCTTTATTGTCATATGCAGCAACAAACAGGCTGTCAGTGTAATTAAATTATTGGCTCTCTTTGTCATTACCAAGTGCCAAGATTCACCTATTTACAGAATGCACTCAGTATGTGCAAATTCAGATTTGAACATTTTTGTGACATGCTTATCAAAACTGAAAAGCATTTATTTTGCAGTTTATCAATTTATAGAATCGTTCATAGTACTCCTGACTTGTGTGTGTTTTCTCAGGTGTGTGAGGAGGCCAGATGCCCAAACATCGGTGAATGTTGGGGAGGAGGAGAGTACGCCACAGCAACAGCCACCATCATGGTGAGTCTCTGTGCAGTTGCATTTACTTCTAGCCATAGACAAGTTCAATGATTTTAACAAGGAAGCATTTTACGTGTACTACATGTATACTTATCTGCATAATCTGAAATGTTCTCTATGTGTAGCTGATGGGAGATACATGCACCCGTGGGTGCAGGTTCTGCTCAATAAAGACGGCCCGTAAGCCCCCGCCACTGGACCCAGACGAACCGTACAACACAGCCAAGGCCATCGCTGCCTGGGGGCTGGACTACGTGGTTCTCACCTCAGTCGACAGAGATGGTAATGATTTCTTACCTCAGTGCACCTTCTTTATTCAACTGTGGTGCAACTTTGCACCATCTTACAAAGTAACTTATATTTTTAAAAGAGAAACAAGAAACCCTCTTCCAGCTGGAAGATCAACACATATATTCAGGGCTTTATTCATCAAAGTAATCCTGATAATCCAGATTTTTGGTGCAGATTTATGTTGAGACTCACTTCCAGCTTACATTTTTGTTCTGCAAAAGTCTGCCTTCACCAGGCTTTTATATGAGAATATGAGGTCACAGAGCTTAGAAGTAAGCAAAACCACAACTTTGCATCATCATATTTTCCAGCATATTTTACTCAACAGAACAATACTAGAAATAGTTTAAATGTTTACAGAAAACATAAGTGCCCATAGATTCAAGACAAACACTGCAAGCAGGTTTTCAAATTATAGAATACATTTATATCAACATGTTGTTGTGACACTTCCTTCTTTTTGCATTTTGAAGACATTGCTGATGGAGGAGCAGAGCACTTTGCAAAGACCGTCTCTAATCTGAAGGAAAGGTAAAACCTCCCATCGCTTTGGGATTAATCTACTGTTTGTATCTTACTGTCTGCACAAAATGAATGAATAAGCACTTTTGTCATCTTGATCTAGAAACCATCAGATCCTGGTTGAATGTCTGACCCCAGATTTCCGTGGTGACCTGGCAGCAGTGGAGAAGATCGCCCTGTCAGGGTTAGATGTGTACGCCCACAATGTGGAGACAGTGCGTGAGCTGCAAAGGTACTGAGACCTGGCATGTCTTCACTATATTTTACCAGCTGATTACATATTATGTCGTGTTTTTATAAGATGGTGAATTCTCAAAGTTAAAAGCTAAGCATGTTATTTCTTTTTCAACATGTGAATCCATCAGTTCTTCAGTTAAAAAGCTTTTAATCAGCCAACTAGCCAAAGAACAACAGGGTTATTGAGGAATTAGAACCATTTCTTTCTTTGTGTTTTGCACACTATGAAATTGCATTTAAAATAATAGACAAGAGCATTAAAAAAATGTTCATCTGTTAAAAAGTTAAACAAAATTTCTAGCTTATGTTTATAAATATACATTTTAACTATCTACAGTAAAGCAGGTTTGTGTAAAATCTGGTTAAATTTTGTTTTTATTCTTTTAAAAGACATAGTGTAGTTGACGGGCTGCAAGGTGACTCGGTGGTTAGCACTGTTGCCTTGCAGCCAGAAGGTCGTCGGTTCGCGTCCCGGTGAAGACACCGGGATCTTTCTGCATGGAGTTTGCATGTTCTCCCCGTACAGCGTGGGTTCTCTTCCTCGCACATAGTCCAAAAACATGTTGAGGTTAATTGGTGTGAATGTAAGCGTGCTTGGTTGTCTGTCTCTAAATGTAGCCCTGCAATAAACTGGCAACCTGTCCAGGGTGTCCCCTGCGTGCGCCCTAAGTCATCTGGGATAGGCTCCAGCCCCGCCCCCCGGGACCCTAGTGAGGATTAAGCGGTGTACAGATAATGGATGGATAGTGTAGTTGACAGAGTGCACTGATGTAGAATTGCCGATCTGGGAGGGGAGGACAGTAGCACATTCTGACCAGCAGATGGTGCATGAGAGACATTTTTCTGATGTTACTGTAACTGCTAGATGAAGTGCTGAGTTGTAAACACACTGAGACAGACTTTATTGTCATTCAGTATACAATAAGTGCACACGGAACAAAATTCAGTTGCAATTAGCTAAGCACAGATTTAGAATATAAAAGTATGTGTAATAAATATGAAAGTATATATTAAAATATAAGATGTCAAAATATACAGCAGCAAAAATGCTATAAGGTGCAACAGTGAAAAATAGTAAAGTGACCTGTGGAGTTAACAGTAGTGCAAAAAAGTAGTTTGTATATCATAGGAAAGTAATTGAAGATGTATGAAAGAGAGCACAAAAGACATGTTAGCCAGTATAAGAAACATGGTTAAAAAAAGAACAAGACAAAACACTGTAGTCGTTTTTCTAGTTGTTCTCTTTGATTATCTGTTTAAGTTGCTCAGGATGTCTGTATATTGTCTGTTTCCAGGTACGTACGTGACCCCAGAGCAAACATTGATCAGTCTCTGAGTGTCCTGAAACACGCCAAGAAGGTCAACCCCACTGTGCTCACCAAGACCTCCATCATGCTGGGACTGGGGGAGTCTGATGAACAGATAATGAACACTCTGACCGGTGTGTAAACAGTGCAGTCACACACAGAAATAATTTTACAAGTTTTTTAACATTAGTGTTGTGATGATGTTACAGAGCTGCGAGAGGCCAGAGTGGACTGTCTAACACTTGGGCAGTACATGCAGCCCACTAAACGCCACCTAAAGGTACGAGGACTCTTCTCTTGTTTCACTAGAACCACAATGATGGGAAATAGATGCACATCATGACAATGTGTGTTTGGATTTAGGTGGAGGAATACGTCACACCGGAGAAATTTGCTCACTGGGAGAAAGTTGGGAATGACATGGGGTTCGTCTACACAGCCAGCGGGCCACTGGTGCGATCCTCCTACAAAGCAGGTGAGATGTCGTCTTGCAGTTTTTAGAGAGTTGGGTTTATCCCTTGAAGAATGCGTTTATAGGTAACCATGTTATTCAACAAACAATGACCTTACATTTTTATGCAACATGCTCAGCAAAATTGCAAAGAATAGTAAATATTTGAACTCTAGCTGTTTCTCCTCCTAGGTTTACAAGCGTTCACCTCTTAGGTTTTTTGCGAATAATCAGAATTAATCAAGGTGATGAAATGATGTGCATGGTAAATTAATATATTTTTAAAAAATCAGCACAAATGTCATTCAGGAAACTGAAGTGGCAATCATTTTGGGAGGGATTATGAAATAGTAAATTATTTCTGCAAGTGCATGTTGTGTTTTTAATTGCATTTTTCGATACTTTGAGCACCATAAATAAAAGTCAAGACAAATCTGTGGCACTGCATCAGCAACAGAAATCAGACAAGTGGAAAACGAAAGGAGGGTTTTGTGACATTTAGAAATCTGAGATAACTCCAATATTATAATAATTAACCAAGAAATAATTATTATACAATAATTACGTCAAATAATCAAGGTAATTTATGGGTTGAGAAGATATCAATCAAGAAAAACACAGTATTTTTTATTTTTGACGATTATTTCTTTACTTAATGTGTTTTATTTTGAAGCATGCAGGGAGAAAATGTGGCTAAAAGACAAGCATTGTGGTTTTCTTTTATTTCTTTGAAGGTTAATGTTAGTAGTAATAAATAATAACTGCAAAAACTGAAGCGTTTGAGTATGAAAAAATAAAATAAAGACAGATGTCGCAGCTCAGCACGTAAAACTGCGTGGCAATGATACCACTTAAGTGAGAAAATGTTTTGGTGAACATACCCTCTACACAGCAGCTCAGTTTGTCAAAAATAATACTTCTAGTAAATAATAATCCATCCATCCATCCATTATCTATACACCGCTTAATCCGCACTAGGGTCGCAGGGGGGCTGGAGCCTATCCCAGCCGACTTAGGACGAAGGCAGGGGACACCCTGGACCGGTCGCCAGTCTATCACAGGGCTAAATAATAATCATGTAAGACAAAAAAAATGAGAAGAGAGTATTTCTTATTAATGCTTGCTTTACTTCTCTTCACAGGCGAGTTCTTCCTGAAGAATCTACTGAAGAAGAGAAAAGCAGAAGTCACTATAGCAGAATGAGAAGCTTGTGGAAGCTGCTCAGCGTCTGTTTTCCCCCTCGTCCCTACCTGCAGCTCCACATCGTAACTGTGACAAAATATGACTCAGTACCACAATACACTGTTTTAAGCTTTAGCACAAAATTTTTTTGTAAAATAACGAGTATAGGAAGTTGTGCAGTTTAAAAAAAGAAAGGTGGGTGGTGTTAGATAAATGTGCAGAAGTGACACTAACGTGACTTATGTTGGACCATTCTGTCACTTCTGTTTCTGTGACAACCCAGAGGTCTGCACTTCAACATCAAAGAGAACAAACGGCAGTAAGACGCCCACAGATATGTAGCGCGTAGACTGCGTCCTTCCAGGAGAAAACACAACCTGGTTTGAGTCAAGGCTGTAATTTGACTTCTCTGCTCTTCAGGGGGCCCTAAATCACATCCACCATCCGCACTCCCCTTACCGGACATCAGGTGGAAAGCCGCTGACCTTTAACAGCAAGCTCTGTTTCTGAGCGCTTTGATGTCTTGCTGCTTCAGGATGGATGATTTAATGAAGCAGGAGATGTTTTTGATTCGAGTCTTGCAGCGACTCAGGGGTGAAATTATGTGATACCAAACAAGAACCCTCCCTTTGAAATATTTTGTATTATGTTAGAAAAAGTACAAGTCGAACCCAGAATGGCCTTTCATCAGGCACATGAGTATTAAAAGAGGCATTTTACTTTTAAATACTTCTGTTTCTGCAGAAAAGTCACAATGGGGAAACTGTAGCTTTTCTAGTGTAATGTAGTTGAAATTTAACACCTGGACATTATATTTGTTGGTTTTACACACTCGTCAGTTAACAAATCTGTAAAGTGCACATTTGTATTTAAAGTATTAAAAGTCTTCAGTCCACTCTTCTGTTTTTATGCCATTTTTCTTTTTCCAACTTCAGTATTGAAATAATCAAGAAGCACACATTAAGGATAAACAATACTTTATTGCATTGGCCCTTTTTTGTAAACAGCCATAAATTCAGAGAACATACTAATTAACATACAGTTGATTTATAAAAATAGTTTTAAAAAATAGTATAAAAATTTGTAATATTTGATTATATAATTGATACTGTAAGAAAGTAGACTCACGTTGATAGTGTTGCTTTAAAATAAGTACAACAGACAGGTCATGTATCTGAAATGTTGTTCAGCATAGATTGTATAAAATTAACCGTGTGTCTGGAATGATCTTTTAATGTAATTCTTTCAAAAAACATTCCCACAATTTTTGATTCAAGGCTCGACTGACTTGTTCCTCTCATCAAACCCACGGCAGGGGAGCAATTAGTCTCACCGTTTGGCTCTTTTTATGATTAGGCCTGGGAGGTGGGACCTCAGTCAAATGTTTCACCAGCTATGAAAAGGCTGAGAGAGGAATGTGTTGCACATAGTGTGTGACAGCAAAATGAGTTTTAGACTTTTGTTTTCTTGCTGGGAGGTTCGGGGGCAGGCATGCGAGCACCAACGCCTGCCGGGGTGTAGGGGATTCGTGCTGCTGTCACTTTCTTGCCAATGGTCTCGATCTGTGGACAGAAAAGAAGCCAGGTAACTCTTTGTCCTTCATTTGCCCCACTTTGATTTTCTGTAAGAAGGATGTGTTGCATTTTTTTTTTTGTCTGCTCACTTGGAAGCCAATTGTCTGGAGGTCATGGTGAAGGTGATCCAGCACTCTGCGACCATCAAATACAAAGGCCGGCTTCAGCATCTTCTTGTAAATCTTCTCGTAGTCCAGTTCCTGTGGTGGTATTAGAGGGACACTGAAATAACATTTATGCTCACAGATTCCTTTTAAATGTTGTAGTTTATTAGAAAGTGAAGCATGATTGTGACCTTGAACATGTCCCACTCAGTGCAGATGACCAACGCGTGTGCACTCTGGCAGGCCTCGTAAGGGTCTGAAGTTACAGTAACCAGCTCAGACACTGAAAATCAACAACAAGATAAGTCTGTGTCAGTGAATGAACTATGTCTCACAAACCGCTAATCATAATCTGGCATTCAGAAGAAATAATTTTTTGAATATTTGGTTGAAAACATGAAATTATTGTTTTCTAATAAACTCATTAATGACCAGTTACTCTATCAGCTAAACAGTGCTTCATAGGTAATTCAGAAATCAAGAAACTACTACCAGAGTTACACTGGTTTATTAATAATAATAATAATAATAATAATAATAATACATGTTTACCTTGTATTGTATCTGAATCACTGCATACCGGCTAGTGAGCATATCATTGCTGTTTAGCGAAAACCACATCAGACAGTTCTGCTTTAGGTAATCAGTTAAGTTTTATGGTTTCTTTCGATTAACAAGTTTTTTTGTAAAGCAAATATGAAAATGTAATCCCTCACCTGAGAGGTCAAAAAAATTTTTTTAAAAAGGAGCTGGCTTCCGCTGGACAGTGGTGATATATAAATAAAGTTACATCCCAAACAACCACCCAGCTATTAAAATTCGGCAGTCTGTTTCACGTGTGTGCACTTTAATCACATCTGATTCGTTGTCTGGCTGGCATACTTCACAGTCCCATGTTTGTGTGTCACGTGTCGAGTTGGAACGTGTAGAACGTTAGCTTTGCATAAGCTTTCTGTCCAAAGGTAACTAAATCCACCTGCCAGCACTTCTAACGCTCGCTTATCATGACATTATATCCTGTTTGTTTAATCAGCTAAAATGTTGATTTAATGGGAAACTGCTGCCAGGGCAGCTACTGATCGCTGGAGTGAGCAGAATCTGTTTCCCCCGGCTTCCAGTCTTTATGCAAAGCTAGTCACCTCCCTTCACCTCCTTTGGTAATGTACAGACACGAGCGGTACTGATCTGCTTAATCAACATTCAGCAGGACAGTAAATCGGTGTATTCCTCGAAATGTCCTACCAGTCCTTAAATCGTGAGTTGGCAATGAGTCATATTTTCTTGGACCAAATTTTTGTGCATCTTTACTGCTAGACCACTTATGGTGTATCAACTTTTCCAGCACTGCAATGGAAACTGCAGCCTTGATAAGCACACACACCTCTTTCTGGGTTGTCCTCTGAGATGTTGGGCTGGGAGAGGTCATGAATGATTTGCTCTTTAAGAACTTTGGGGTCATAGATGAACAGCTTGGCACCCTCATCCATCAGATACTTCGAAATGTAGATGCTGGATGACTCCCTGGAATTGCGAAACACACACACTCAAGTGTCAACTCTGACCAGGGTTACAGTTCACTGCAGCTTGTTGGCAGGTGTTCAGGTGGAGTAAAGTGTGATCAACACACTTCTTGTGGTATTTCAGGCACACAACAGCAGGTTTATGATTAACAAGTTCAAAAAGAATTGGAACTGAACAAATGCTTACAAGGGTGTGAGAAGAAAGTGCACTGCAAGGAAACTGAAAAGAGACTCACCTTGTGTCACCAGTGTCTTTTTTGAAAGAGAAGCCCAGCAGAGCGATCTTTTTGCCAGTGACAGTGTTGAAGAGACAGTCAATGATCCTGCAGGCAAACCGCCTTCTTTGGTACTCATTCATGTCTATCACCTGAGAAAATCAGAAAAGGAGCTACTGTAAGACCGCTAACAAAATTAAAAATAAGATGCACTGCCTTATGTGTTGTTCTCACCTGCTGCCAGTAGGAAGCCACCTCCGGCAGGTTGAGGGCCTCGCACAGATACACCAGATTCAGCACATCCTTCTGGAAGCAGCTCCCACCAAAACCTGGCCGGAGAAGCAAAGAGAATTATTCTGACTTCATCTGATATAAAATGAACACAGCAGCCCATTTTTAGCATCCTGTGTGTGCGTCTCTTACCCACACTGGCTTTAAGGAACTTGCTGCCTATTCTCTGGTCCATGCCAATTGCCTTGGCGACCTCCTCCACGTCAGCTCCAGTGGCTTCACACAGAGCACTGATACTGTTGATGCTGCTGATTCGCTGTGCCAGGAACGCATTGGCTGCCTGAACAAGCAGACAAAACATGCATGCTGCATTTTTTTCTTTCACCGTTACGATTGTAAAACTACAAAATTCAAGAGAAAAAAACAATAAAAAATAATGACTGTAGCAGCCCTACACTCACCAGTTTGGACAGCTCAGACGACCATGTGTTGGTGGTGATGATTCGGGCCTTGGGGACCCAGTGTTCGTAGACGGCACACAGTGCTTTGATCGCTTTTTGACCTTCAGCTGTCTCGTCTCCACCAATCAGGACTCTGTCTGGCTCCTTCAGATCCCGCACTGCTGTTCCTTCTGCAAGGAACTCTGGGTTGGACAGCACCTAAAGCAGAGGCACAACTTTACAAACAAGCACAACAATGACAAATATCAGGGTTTGGTACATGTGATATAATACACACGTGTAGGTTGAGGCTGGGTTTGGTGTTGGCATCAAATATCCGTCTGATGCTCTCTGCAGCTCGTACTGGCACTGTGCTCTTCTCTGTGACAATCTTGTAGCCATCAGACACTTCTACGATCCGCCGAGCACACGCCTCGATGAACTTCAGGTCGGCAGCGCGACCCTTTCCCATCCCATAGGTTTTGGTCGGGGTGTTGACCTGTGGAAGATAATGTTAGAAATGTTAGATTTAACTTATGAGCTAGCCAAACTGCAACAAAACCCCAAAAACACATGTGGTATGTGTGTGTGATGGGGAAACTGATGAACTCACAGAGATAAAGACGAGGTCGGCATCCCTGATGGCTGAGTCAATGTCTGTAGAAAAAAACAAGTTTCTCCCTCTGCATGATTCAACCACCTCTTTCAGTCCCGGCTGAAATGGGAGGAAGTGGGGGGCTGCGTTAGTGAATGTGTTTGGAAAACATGACACAAACAGTTACAAATGCAACATGAGCTCACAATGACCGGCCACTAGCTGCCCAACACTAGCCATGATGACGCAACACTCTGTGGCTGGGGTTGACGTAGAGAAGTTGCAAAACCGCCTGGAACTAATTAGTGCCTCGTTCAGCTCATGAGGTGAAGTAATACTTGAAAAACACATTGGCTGGAACAGTTGCCTAGCTACTGCTACTTCTTCAACACTTTCATTGAGTTCAACTAATTAAACCAATAACTCTTTGAATCTCAAAGGTGAGATAAGAATGTAGGGAAAAACACACAGGCCATATCAGAGCAGATGTCATTAAACTATGACCTGCTTCGCCTCATTAAAGTTTAACCAGAAATCGCACAATTAATCCTGATATAACAGTACCTTTAGCCCAGATTTTTGGATACTAACACTGATACGTTACCTCATAAATGGGCAGGGTGTCTGAGTTCCAGGCTTTGATACGAGACTCATTGACATCCACAACAGTGACTGTGATCTCTGGACACATCTCGGCGATCACACTGCATGTTGGGCCTCCTACGTATCCAGCACCAATACAACAGATCCTTTTTATCTGAAACATCTGTCAAAATACAGAGAGAACATAATACATGAAGCATGATTAAGCACCTATACTTCCCTGTGCGTTTAAACTACCAATACAATCCCTCCATCAGTCCTTCCTGTACATTTTGTAGGGGCTATTAATAACTACTGTTTTTAATAATTAGTCTGCCATAGTCAGACAACGGTGAAAAAAATGCTAAAAATGCTGCAGAGGACCTTCCAAATATTTTGGTTTTGTTCTTTGAAATAAAAGCTCTAAGCTGTAAGATATTCAGTTTACAGTACTATGACAAATTAGAGACAGTTCTTACATGTGAAGCTAAAAAAAAGGAGTCAAAAAATTAGTTGATTAGTTAAATCACAAAATAAACACGACAAATTTCCAGTTGATAAGCCAAATTATTTGACTCATCATTTCAACACTGATTATTTGTGTTGTTACTTTTTAGGCGATTTCTTTTTCTTTTTTTTAAATGTAAATGTGCTATTTTGGCTCTGATGTAACTGCTTCTCTCTATCTATAGTCCTGACTATGGTGATTATAGGTTTCGGGCGATGTCCCGCCCGCAGCACTGTATGATTGATTACCTGTCAGTAACAATAGCGTAAAACACTGAAGGGCAAACAGTGAGAAGTTTTGTTTTAATTAAACACATGTAAATATGTCTGTGTAGATTCTCAGTCATCCAGGTCATGGGAACACAAGTTTCAGTAAGAAAGCGACTGGACTTTAGATTCTTGAACCTTACTAGAATTGAAAAGAAAAGTCCAGCTGCTTTATACTGAAGCACCTCAAAAACCTACGTAAATTTTTTTTTTTTTTTTTTTTTGGACCTTTATTTAACCAGGCAAAACAGATTAGGAGCACAGTTCTTATTTTCAGCTGTGGCCTGGCAAAAGGGCGAGGCCTTTTTTAGGGAAAGGAACAAGGGGGTCTAAATAAACAAAATAAGATTCAATTTAAACAAGACAATTTAAACAATAGATCAAACAAACATACAATATAAACAGGGTATTTACAAAGACACAGCTAAAATACACACACAAAATGCGCAGGACAGGCCAGCAGTCTACGTGACTGCAACATTTTTCTTTTAAAATAGTTTAAAATAGAACTTTAAACACCAGCTTGGAGATGAGGGCATGTAGCCTTAGTGTTTTTTGTAAGTCATTCCAGTCTCTGGCTGCAGCAGACTGGAAGGACCACAAAATGTAAAAGATAATTAAACAAACCATTTCAGCAAGTTTAACAAGTTATGTGTTGAAATGTGTGTTATTCTAAATTTTGACACCAAGATTTTTTTGTTTTGTTTTGCAAATATATGTTGTTTTCAGTTATCAGTCTACTTGATTACTAGAAGCTGGTACTGAGATTGGTATTGAGTTGTTCTTTCAAGCATTTCAAACATCAAACATTTACTAGTTCAAGCTTCTGAGTTGAAGATGACTATTTAAGCCATTTAAATACATCACCTCAGTAAAAACAGTTGTCAGATTTACTGATAATTGAAACAACCATTTGCTGCAGCCCAATGCTACATAGGAAAGTGCATCCCCATTCATCTGCCCATATATCTCACTGAGCTAAAAAAAAAAAAAAAAAAAACTGTCTAGTTAAGCTAAAAAAAAAAAAAAAAAAAAAAGTGTCTCAACTTTTCAAGAGTTAACTTCTAAAAGCTGAATCACTACAAAAAGCCAAACTACTCCTATCTAACACTTAACAGTTTAGGGTTTCTACATATCCTGTTGAAACCTCCACATGAGCTGGTACACCGGTGCTACACTCAGTGACAGTCACCAGTCTCACCGTCTCAGCCTGGGAGGAAATAAAGACCCTTTCATTGCAGCTCAGCCACGTCTAGCAGGGACGATCAATGAGTCCTTTCTCCCTGTTACCTTCCTTCAGTTCAGGTTAGCTGCGCTACGGTCAAGTGTCACTGTCTGACCGCCAACACTTCACATTATGGAGACTTCAGTTAAGCTAGTTTACCTCCTGTTTCTTAACGCTGGGCGAGAAAACCCAAAAGTAAGTAAATATGAATGACTGGAGGTCTGTGCTGGGCTGTTTGAAGCTAGCTAGCCGCAGTTAGCCGCCGTTACCTCTCTGCCAGCTCGACACCAGAACTTCAGGAAGGTTCGCTGCTCCGGTAAAATGTCGTCGTCTTGAGCTCCGGAGCCGTTACTCGCTGACAGTCGCTACAGTCTCTAAAGCCGAGATAAAGCTGCGGTTCGACCGGTTCACTCACACCATCAAGCTCTGTGTGCCAACTTTTCAGGCATCACCTTCACTAGACATGAATCATCAAGGAGCAGCCTTCACAGCGCACATCCACACAGACGCGTTTCAAAGTAAAAGCATGTTTCAAAGTAAGAGCACTAGGTTTAGCCCAAAACTGTCTCTGTGCCCTGGGTTATTATGGGATTCCACTTTATTCAATAGTCATTTTTTAAATACATACATGAATAGATATTATATATATATTAAGTATATGAAAGCATTAAATACTTCAAACTGTATAATTTCTGCTCCGCCTGCAGAAATGACAGCTGAAACATTGGACAATAATACAGTTGAAACCAGAAGTTTACATACACTGTATAAAAAGACATATAACCTTTTTTTCCCTCAATGTCTGACATAAAATCTGACTAAAATTTTCCTGTTTTAGGCCAGTTAGGATTACCAAAATTATTTAGATTTCCTAAATGCCAGAATAATGAGATAGAGAATTTTTTTAGATTTTTTGTTTGTTTGTTTTTTACTACTGTCTTCAATTTGCCTTCAATCTTCAACTAATATTACTAAGTTTTCAAACTATTTGGGAAAGCCGAGATGATGTGATGGTTTTGAAAGCTTTTAATAGGTTAATTAATAATATTTGAGTTAACTGGAGGCACACCTGTGGGTGTATCTTCAGGCACACCTCAAACACATTGCTTTCTTTTGTGACAACATGGGAAAATCTAAAGAAATCAGCCAAGATATCTTTAGAAGAGAACTGTGGACTTGCACAAGTCTGGTTCCTCCTTGGGTACAATTCCAGATGCCTGAAGGTTCCACATTTATCTGTTCAAACAATTATATGCAAGGACAAATACAGTGGGAATGTCCAGTCTTCGTACTGCGCAGGAAGAGATGGGCTCTGTGACCTAGAGATGAACATGTTTTGGTGTGAAATGTGTGTATCAACCCCAGAACAAAAGCAAAAGACCTTGTGAAGATGCTGACTGGAGCTGGTATAAGAGAGTGTCATTGTCCGCAGTGAAACAAGTCCTGTACCGACATGTGCTGAAAGGATACTCAAAAAGGAAGAAGACATTACTCCAAAAGCAACATAAAAAAGATAGATTACAGTTTGCAAATGCATACAGAGACAAAGATCTTTATTTTTGGAGACATGTCCTGTGGTCTGACGAAACTGAAATGGAACTGTTTTACCGTAATGACCATCGTTACATTTGGAAGAAAAAGGGGGAAGCTTGCGAACCTGAAAATACCATCCCAACTGTGAAGTACGGAGGTGGTAGCATCATGTTGTAGGGGTGTTTGGCTGCAGGAAGAACTGGTACATTTCACAAAATAGATGGCATCATGAGGAAAGAACATTAAGTGGAAATATTGAAGCAACATCTCAAGGCATCAGCCAGGAAGTTACAGCTTGGCTGCACAAATGGGTCTTCCAAATGGACAGTGACCCTAAGCATACTGCCAAATTAGTCACAAAGGGGCTTAAGAACGACAAAGTCAGTGTTTTGGAGTGGCCATTACAAAGCCTGGATCTCAGTCCTGTAGAAAATTTGTGGGCAGAGCTGAAAAGTCGTGTGGAGCAAGGCAGCTTACAAACCTGATTCAGTTACACCAGTTTTGTCAGGAGGAATGGGCCAGAATTCCAGCAAGCTTTTGTGAGAAGCTTGTGGAAGGAAACCCAAAAGATTTGACCCAAGTCGTACAGTTTAAAGGCAATGCTACCAAATACTAAGGAAATGTATGTAAACTTCTGACTTTGAAGAAAGTAGGAAAAAATTATCTCATTATTCTGGCGTTTAACAAATAGAAATAATTTTGGTAATGCCAACTGACCTAAAACAGGAAAAGTTTAGTCACATTTAATGTCAGATGATGAGAAAAAAAAGGTTGTATGTCTTTTTATACAGTGTATGTAAACTTCTTGTTTCAACTTTATCTGTATGGGGGAAAAAACTGGCGCAGAGAAATGGTTTAACAAAGTAGTACTGCCAGAAAAATGCTAGTTACTGGATGCAACTCCACTTTTATGACTTTGTCCATTGGCGTCTATTGGGCTTCAGGAATGGTCGTGCAGACTGACCAGACTTTAGCCTGTGGCGACCTCCCCTTTACTTCATCTCTGACATTTCAGCCCAATAACTTTAGACTAAATGCAGCTGTAGACTACATAAAATGTTGCAACTTCACAAATATCAAAAGTTTTATATCGCAAACTCAGAGGCTTTTGATCTGAGACACCTGCTTTCAGGTTCTTTATTATCTGGGAGAGTTTTGCTTTGTTTGGCAGTGAGAAAGTTAAACCAGGACGAGATGTTGTAACTGAGGATGGATTCAATGAGTGATCTATAAACCAGAGTTAAAATGTCTTTGCTGATGTTAAAAGTTGTCAATTTTCTGAGCAGGTGGAGACGCTGTTGTGCCTTTTTGTCGACAGAGTCAGCATGTTGTGAGAAGGACAGGCAGGTATCAATCTCTGTTCCAAGATATCTGAAACTCTGTACCTGTTCCATCAACTGACCCTGGATGTTGAGTGGTACAAGCAGATCCACTAGGTTTTTCCCCACATACCCACAGCAGAGCTCCTTGGTTTTTGTGATGTTCAGCTCAAGTGAGCTTTCGGCAATGGCTTGAACCAGGTTGTGGACTTCCTGCTGGTATTGCGTCAGGATCTGGATGTCAGTGAGGTGGGCTACCAGGCCATATCATCTGCGCTTAAAATGTATCATTGCTTTACTGCTGCAGGTGATGGCATTTGTGTAGGCAGTGAAAAGAATGGGTGACAGGACACAGCCCTGGGACAGCCCCGTCTATAAAGTCAGTGTACTAGATGTGAAACCATTAAAAAACATGTGCTGTGGTCTGTCTTTTAAAAAGTCCTTTATCCATAAAATCAGAGTGGGGTGTACCTGGAGGTCAGAGAGGCGGTGTAGCAGAGTGTTATTATTTACAGTGTTAAAAGCAGATGAAAAGTCCAAGTGTTTGGTGACTTTGTCAAGGAGCATGACGGTTGCATCCTTGGTGCCTCTTTTTGGCTTGTAGGCAAACTGGAAAGGATCCAGTTTGTCTGACAGATCACCTAACAGTAGGTCACAAACTGTTTTCTCCATACATTTACAGAGCACTGATGTCAGGGCTACTGGCCTGTAGCCCTTTTTTTGGGATTGGATTGATGATCAATTCCTTCCACTGTCTGGGGACTATGCCAGAGTCCAGTAGGTGTTGAAACAACCAGGTCAACACTCCACCTAGGTGGGTGGGGCATTCCTTGAGCACCCTGCCTCTGAGCCTGTCAGGGCTAGTGGCTTTGTTAGGGTTTCCTCTACGCAGAATAGAGGTTACCAGCTGTTCATCAATGGTGAGGGCTGGGGGGGGG
>NW_007577854.1:84369-191900 GCF_000690725.1 Stegastes partitus | reverse complement strand
TACTACTACTACTACTAATAATAATAATAATAATTCTACTCACCAGCCAGTTTTCATACATCTCTAAAGCCATCTTATCTCGTTCTTCTGTCATGTAACGTTCCTCCTCGGCTTTATTTTCAAATTCTTTGCGCTCTGTTGTGAGTTTTTCATGGAGAACATCTTTCTTCTTTTCACACCTTGATCGTCATAAGAAAAAAGGCAAAATATAGTTTTAGAAGAGAGTTACTTTGCTCCTTGTGTTTTTGTAAGCAATAAATGAAAATAGCATCTAGCTTTGACTGCCATCTAGTGGTTAATCATTTTCACAACAGAACATTTGTTGATTGTGTGATGGTACAACACTGTCAGTCTGGAAGAATTAGGGATTACAGGGCACAAAGGGTCCCAAAGGGTCAGGGACTTCTTATCAAAGCATCGGTTTAAAATGACTTGTTAAATTATGTTCCGTTGGAAAGTCAACCAAATAACTACAGAGAGACAACTACAAAGAGACATGAAATGACAACAAAGATACACAGAAATGCTACAAAGAGACACAAAATGACAGCAGAGACATCAAACAACTGCAGTCAAACAAAACGGCTACAAATGGATGGAAAATGACAATAACAAAGCATAGATCAGTAACAAAAAGGATCACAAACAGGCACGAAATGACTACAAAGAGGCACAAAACAACCAGAAAGTGACACAAAATTATAACAGCAACATAAAAATAAACACATAAGGAAAACAAATAACCACAAAGAGACATAAAACTATTGCAAAGAAGCATAAAGAGACAAGACAGGACAAACAATGTACACAAAGGGACAAAAAGACATCCGCAAAAGAACAATAAATGACCAGAAAGACAAAAAAAACAGAAAAGAGACTTATTTCTATGCAGGAAGGTCTTTTACATGTCCATGTCCAGAGGCCAATTATCTTACAATTCATCCACAAGTTGTTTAATAAATGCAGCTATTTGAAATGCAATATGTCTATGTTGAAGGGGTAAGAAAGTTTACTTTCAGACCACAATTAAATGTTTATAATCCAGACATGAATTCCTGCCACTCTGCCACTAAAAGACAATAACATGTGTCATTTTCT
Source organism: Stegastes partitus (assembly GCF_000690725.1). Taxonomy (NCBI): domain Eukaryota; kingdom Metazoa; phylum Chordata; class Actinopteri; family Pomacentridae; genus Stegastes; species Stegastes partitus. The sequence goes on along the minus strand of NW_007577854.1, from coordinate 190,802 downwards.
ATCACTAAAGGCCGGTACACAAAGAGATGTATTGTCTCATCATCTCTAAATAAATAAGAAAAACAAATAATAATAAATACGGTCAGTGATCTACACTCACCAGTCAGAAAAAGCAGATTTGCTGTCTCGCTTTCTTTCTTCCTCCGTTTCTTGCTTTTTTACCTTCAGTTTATTTTCAGCTTCTTTCTGTTTTCTGTGCTTTTCTTTTAGTAGGCGATCACGCTCTCGTTTCCATTTCTCAAACACCTTCAATTAATATTAAAATAATGATTACCATCACATTTACACAGAAAAATGCTTACTATGGCTTTCACAAGTCACAATAAGCTCTTTACCTGTGCAGCAGACTGTCTTTTTTCTTCTTTCTCTTCAGCCGCTCTCTGTTCTTTTCTAATCACATCTTGCCTTTCTTTAGCTTTTGCTTTGAGAGTTTCTGATTTCTTTTCTTTCCAAGCTTCATAGGATGCAACCGCATCTTCCTTTTTAGCCTCTTGTTCCTGTGAGTTTACAGAAGAATGGTGAGCAGTATTCATTGATGTTAAATCACCATGTATCCTTTGTAATCTACGGAGCCTCTAAAGGGACATTGGCAGATTTCTTTTTTTATGTAGTTTCTTTCGTGTAAGCCGCACGCGAAATTCCCGCATTTTTTACACACTGTAGGCGCACACAATAGACCAGCAGTCTATTATTAGACTCGATTATACTTCGGTAAAGTTGGAAAGATATTCACAGATTTGGACTTCCGGCATCAATAACTCTTTAACGAAACGTCATCAATACACAAATTATGCCTCTTTATCATCAGTGTGAGGTGGACAATAAACTACATGATCATTTTTTATCAAAAGCAGCTGTTTTTCGTGCAGCAGAAATAACATTGGTCTCTATGTGCAGCTGGCTGTACGACCAGAGCGCAGGGACCGTCTGCAAATTGCAACACTGCTGCTACAGCGAACACACACAGTACAAAAATATCTAATAACGTCACTGGTATTCACTGCAGTGTCACCAAATCACTACAGCTGTCACTTCTCTTCTCCTGATCATACTACAATATTTGGTTTCACAAAAAATATATACATTTTCATATTTTTTTATGAATTTTTATTAATATTAATTTCAATAACGTCACTGTACTCTACTGTACACCAATGAAACTCTGTCCAGCCACAATAGAAGCTCATACTAGACCTGTCAGTTTGAAAAAAAAAAACATTTTCATAATTTTTATGAAATTGTGCGCACAAGAAACTTTCTCAGCACGAGATAGTTTTGCATGCACACGAGAAACTACATTTAAAAAAATAAATAAATCTGCCAATGTCCCTTTTGGGGCTCCGCAGTAATCTTTACAAAGGGAGAAGTTGTTCTGTAGTCCGTCTACTAAAATAATATTCACCTTTTTCTTTTTCTCCTTTAGAATTTCATCCTTCTTCTTTAGTTGCATGCTCTCTTTTGACTTTTCCTTTTTCTTTTTAAGCCATTCCTGGTAGGAGTAAGCAGGGATTTTACTACAGATACTCTGATGCCCTCTACTGACGTAAATGATCAGTGTGAAAAACACATGCACAGCCATCATGTCCAGATGTTGAGTATAAAAATGAGATTTATGCTTCTCAAACACTTGAAAATTAGGAAGCACTCACTTCAAAATTTCCAACTCAAAATTGTTTTCTCTGCACCTGACATCAGATAATAACATCTGAACAGGATCTTGGTTTGAGGTGGCAGAAATTCACCTCTTGCAAAAGTTCACCATCCTCTGTGTTTCCAATATCTGTACTGTGTTTGCGTCACGATGGAGGTCTTGTGGACAGTGCTCCTGAAGTGAGTACCACATTGACCATGAATTGTCCTTCACAACAAAGAAATCAGAAAAGCACTGTCTAGATTGTTAACTGTTGCAATGTAAACTTGTATGGTGCTTTTCTCTGCCGTGTTGCTGATTGTAATAATAATACTAGGAAAGACTACAGAGACTCGCTATCACACTGACCTGGTAAATGGCAGCTCTGAGTGAATCTGCTGCTTGCAGCTCAGACTCTTGTAGTGAGACTTTACGGTCCAGAACTTTGAGACTCCCCAAATACTTTGATTCCACTTTCTTAGAGCACACACTTTGGGGTCTCTGTGAACTTGAAGTCCTAATTAAGATAAACCAAAACTACAGTGAGATAAAAATCATCCTGGTTTAGACATGGAGCTCTGAGTGCAGCTTTCTCACTGACCTTGTGTCAAATGATTTTTCAGGGGCATGGGAGAGCTGATCTGAATGATTGCCTGAGCATTCCTGAAAGAAAAACAATAGACAAATTTACAAAAACTAGAAATACTTAGAATTAGAGGAGCGTTATGTCTAACATGACACTAAAGATCAACGTGACTGTAGACAAAGTCCAATGTGTCTTACATTAAATTCTTCAAATGATGTAGAGTATTTTCTCGCTTGATCTTTGCTCTCATCAGAAATGAAGCCATCTAAAACAATAAACCAAATATCAAGTGGATTAGTGACAGAAAGCTACAATTAAAAAATATTGAACATGAAGATTATTACCTCGGGATCCAGAATCAACTGTAGACTTGGTAAAGAGTTGTGAGTGTTCACTCTTATTTGAAGGGGATTTGCTGGGGCTACATGAAGCTGTGTAATCTCCTTCTGTCCACTGTATTAAAACAACATCACAAACATGCTCTGATAAGGGAATGTTACTTGTTACTTTGAAACCTAAAATACTGAATAACCAATAACGGAGACACACTTGTGGACTGCAGCTCCTTATGGCAATGTTGCTGGATGTATCACTTGAGAGGGGAATTGATGCAGAAGAAGTCTGGGGCCTGCTGAGATCCTGAGATGTAGTTTCTTCAGTTAACTTCTGGGTTGCATGAACACTCAATCCAAGAGTCCTTTGTCGCGGTTTGGGTCTAGGTGGCTCCCTCTCTGTACAACAATCTGAATGATAGATAAAGTAAATGCTAAATATGCACTGATAGTTAGAGGCACAGCTTGTTATGTTCTTATGAAAACACTATATTCTAAACAGACCTGCTGAAGCTGCGTGATCGAGGCCAGATGCTGACAACTGCGGAGTCTGAGAGCTTTCTTCCCCAAGAGAGTTCATCTTTTCCACTGGAGCTGGAGTTTCAATCATGCTGCCATCAGACGGTAAAGGCAAAGACATGTCCAGAAGAGTATCATCTGATGTTTGGTATGAGAGAGATTTACTTGAGTTCTCTCTTGTGATTTGATGATCGATAGACCCTGCAGCACTGTTTTTGAACTGTGTGCTATCTTCACTGATATTTTTGGAGTGCTGTGAGGAAAAGGATCCATTATGATTAATGTGTTCAGCAGTGGAGGAGTCCGGTGGCTCGTTTTCATGCGACTCTGATGCTGTTGTGTCGTTTGAAGGAGAGCTGATTCTTTGTGATTTCAGGAATGAAACTTTTTTTGTCCTGCTATGCTTGTCTTCATCATCTGAGAGCTCAAAGGTGTTTGTTTTGGCTTTGCTCTTCCCAGCCTTCAATGCATCATTCCTCTTTTTTCTTGACTTGAGGAGTTCATTTAAAAAATCTGAAACACAGAAATGCGAGTCAACCATTAAACTAAATTGACAAAGCAATCTTATCTCAAATTTCTTATTCAGGTTGTTGTGGAGTTTTTCTGTACAAACTAGTCTTACTTATACTGAACCTCAACATAAATGCGATGTGATATTTTTATTAGATTACAGCCATTCTTTTTAACACAAGGGAGTAAGTATTTGTTTTCGCAACACACCTCTATCTCTAAAACATCTGTAAAACAGAATAGCTGTCATAAAATAACCAAGGACGCTCTATATTGAAAATGATAATTGGCAAATTGAGAGTAGATTTATTGCAAGTCAGTACATCTGAATGTTAATAAGGGTTGCCAATGTTGACATGTGAAATATTGTTCCACTCTTACTGAAAGGCTTGGTGAAGTTGGTAGTGATTTTGGGAGACAGGATCCTGTTGGACAATTTGGCAGATTGTTGTACCATACCGTTGGAAATGATTTCTTAGAACATAAATGGTGGAGTTGTGGACATTCAAGTGCCTGACTACGTCCCTAACCTACATGCCAGCATCCAGCATGCCAACAGCCTGTTATCTTCTGTATGTTGTCATCTGTGGCATTGCGTCACATGAATAAAGCTGCATTTTAACAAAGTTTTTGTTAGTTACGAGTAAAAGGATTGTCAGTGTACTGGTTACTCTATCTGATCACTGCCTATAAAGCAGCACCTGACTAGTGTGTAGATTAATTCAATGGTTGAAGAAGTGTCACTAGCTGAACAGCTCAAAACCTTTCTATGCACAATTGACCAACTTTAACCCTTTTCTAAACACAACAATAAAAAAAAAATAGATTTTTACCTTTTTCTCTAAGTCAGAAAAAGAAGGCCATTTGCATGCTGTGTTTGTGTAATTGTTTAGTGTAGATATTTTGACTCTCTACCATCTTACCATCTTCATCCTCATCAAAGTCATCATAGTTGGAGTATTGAACTGTTTTAGTTTTGCTTGCCCTGACAGACACAGCAGCCTGAAGTTCATCCTATAACGACATAATTTCAGGTTAACAAGATACTTCATAACAGACTCCAGGGGACTGTAGGTTCAACTAATCCAGTCCCTTAAACGTTTCTCATTTGGTATCATATCGAGACTGCATGCAGTGAAGCTCTTACCTGAAATGTTGTTCTTTTCGATGTTTTTGGGCTTATCGTGTAAGCCAGTGTCGTAAAGTCCCGAGTTGTCATCATGAAAACTATAAATAGCTTCTTCTCATTGCGCGCACTGATATTAGCATGCTAGCTAGTGTTAGCTCAAGCTTTTTAGTCATTAGCTTCCTCCTCTGTCATTCTAGTTAAATTAGCGTTATGCAGACTTTGGTTGTGATACGACTCTCGTGTGCTTCACTACACAACATAAAGCTGGTGATAAATGTTACAAACCTAAAACCAAACTAACCTAGCTGCTGAAAGCTAACGGAGTTGTTGACGGTTACCCAGGGAAACGTATCCGGTTTAACACTGCGCATGCCCGGAAGAATACCCAACCAAGTCAAGACTGTGGAGCTGTTGGTAAAGGAGGTACAGGAGCATGTATTACAATGACAGTCAGGCTTACATATGAAAACTGAAATAATGTTTCTTGGTGTAGTCATTCCTCCTGTTATTTTTAGATGTTTAAAAAAAAAAACAACAACCTACAAACACAATTTAATTCAATGTGACAGTATGTGACAGAGACTACATCTCTGAAATATGGCTACTTGATTTTTCTAATTCGGACTTCTGGATCCTCAATTGAACATCTGAATACATTTTAGCATAATAAAGACTATTTTGTCAGTCACTTACAACCCTACATCTACAGCTGCAAGTGTGTACTAAAGTATCTATCATTTGCAAACCAATATACCACTGTATCCTGCAGTTTAGTGGAAGGAGTCAAGCCATGTACTTGAGTAAATGTAGAAATGCCATAATTTTAAATACTGCTTTACAAGTGAAAGTCCTGCATTCAAAATTGCATTACTACTAATGTACTGACATGCAAGCATTGTTTTCATCTTGTGGTTGATCTAGGGGTAGTTTAATGTGGAACAAGTACCACCTGTTTTCTATGGTAAAACAAAACCTGGAAAATGACTCTTAACTTAAGCTGTAAATGTGATGGAATAAAATGTAGAATAATTATTAAACTTAACTTTTTTTCAACACTGGTTATACACTTAAATTGCTTTGATGCATTCACGGAGGAAAATTTCACTTCTGTATACATGTGTAATGTTTCAGCAGGACTAATTTAAGACACAAAATACAGTGTTCAGATACATAGACAAAGTTGTGCTTGATTCCAACAAAACACAGACAAGCAGTAAGACTAAAGTCTTTTTTAATTTTTTCTTTTGTTGTAGGAAAAGTGCATAGTTGAAGCCCTTTTACTCTTAGACAGTAACAGTGTAAATTGAGGTCTCCTGTGATACCAGACAGTCCACTTGTTCTTCTCAGTGATCTAGTATGGCTTCCCCACTGCATTATATACAACATGTAAGGTTTACACAACACTTTCCTTCTTTTAGCTCTTCCCTGCCATCACCCAAAGGACTCTAGAAAGTACAAAAAGTTCAGAGAACATTTGCTGATATGGAAATGAAGATAAACTTGGCCCACAGATGTTACAAATCATGTCATGATTTTAAACTTTTGCTGTGATAAAGAAAGACTCTTCCTAATACATACACAGTACTGCACGATATAGGTGATCACATTTGACACTAGAGAAACAGTACTGCTGTGTGATGTAATATAACAGCCAATAACAGACACACACAGATAATATCAATTTCTTCAGTTTGTTTTAAAAGAGGGTGGATTCCTTTCTGTAACTTTGTAAGCCTGTTGTACGTGTGTGTAGTTGGTTAGGTAAACAAACACAATTTGTCATCGTTCATATTTTCCTGGTCACAGATTTCTTTTAAAACCTTGTTCTTGCTGATAAATCTTCTATAAAATTAACTAGATGTTAAATGAATCATTCGCGTAGCAAAGTTCTGGACCAAGTAAATAATCAAGGAATGCTGCAAGAACATACCCTTGTAGTGTAAACCACATAGTGATAAATGTTACTTTTGTTATATCATTATATAGTGAAGTGGAATCTCTCAGCTGCAGGATCCAATGTGATTGTTCAGTCAGTGGCTCTGGGAATATGTGGGTTGAATGATTCTGTTATGTGTGGGTAACTAAAATGGAATCAGTGTTTCTGTATTGTAGACATGGCTGCTGTATCACTGAATAATGTTCCCAAAAAGATACATGTAAGAAAGATAAACATGATTGCGGACCATTCTCTCCTCGTTTCTCCATCACAAAATACAAATGACCTCATATTGCTGTTTTTCACAAAACGTTCTTTCAATTTCTGAGCCACAAATTCACATTGGCACTGTTAAAACACATTTTCACTCATTCACTACTCATCAGTTTGACATGCTACGATATAGAAGTTGTGAAGCAGAAACTTTGGATTGCTGTCATTGTTCAGACACCTGAATCACTACATTAGACCTTCAAAAAGGAATGAACAAAAGTGCTAATGAAATAAATTTTTGGCTACTTACATTTGTGTCTACAGAAATTTCTTCTAACCACACCAAAATTACAGTACACACAGTCATCTTAATATGACAAACTGATCTTGTCCGTGCCGAGTTTATTGTCTCCATCTGCATGCCTGCAATTCATTTCATTTTGTGAAATGAATCTGTGAGCTTTTAATATTCTTTAAACTCACTTGCACCTCTTATGACTGAGGAGAATAACTGTTTCCTGTGCTTCAAATATTTTGCTCACACTTTCTAGATTAACTAATAACTTATTGCAAATGTATTGCCATCTCAATCACACACACCACGGTAACCAAGACGTTATTCTTGGAAATCCAGTTTACATAGCAGACCTGACTATTTGCTGGCTTCGGCATGTATGTGATTTAACTGAGGCCTAAATGTAAACATACAGGACTATTTCACTGCATTAACACAATTTTACTGTAAATAAAATCCTATTGAAATTCAGAATGTAAGCTAATCAAATAAGCGTATTAAATTCTGTCATTCTGCTGGTTTAAATATGCCATTAACTACTTATGTGATATGACATCATGACTGGCACCGTTTAGAGTTTAAACTTTAAACTAGAAAGAGTGGAATGTTTCAGAAAAAAACTGAAGAACCCGCCACCATTCATTACTCAGAAAGCACAGGAACAACAATTTAACCACCCAGCAGGGAATTCTTTGCTTCCCCTTCCTTCTACCCCCCAAACATGTGACATGTTCCTTCATTTTGAGTTCACGTCCGAGTTTCTGCAGATGTGTCAGCACCAGAGCTGGGATCAGGGACGAACTCCAAACAAAGCCACACCTCATGGTTTAAGACTTGGTGAAGTGTCATATAGAGCCCAACTGATATTTAACTTTGCCAATGTTATCTGACAGCCCGTGGTATTAGCATATATGCTAGCCGATATGCAACATATATGCTAATAGTTGTGTGTTTCTGCTAAAATTGTATGCCGTTATTAAATTCCACGTGATATCTATTGATAAATGCCGCTAAGGTAACCAAAACTAAAGTGGAAGCCGAATAACTGCAGATGGTATATATATTGTGTGTTTATGTAAGAAAATGATTATCAACCTCTATATTATTAAATTCAATGGCACATCTGTACTGGCCTCATAACTCCAGCATCAGTTGGGCTCTAGTATCAAGAGTCAAAGACAGATCTGCAGTGGCGTTAGAAGAGGAAAAAAGAAAAAGATATGTGAATGAAGGTTGACAGGGAGATGACGCTGTCCTGGTCACAGTTACTAACTAACTGTGCGGCTGCAGTCAGAGCAGGTGGATGATAGCCGGTAGTCTGGCTCCAGTGCTAATCAACCGGTGGTGCTGGGGGCTCTCTTCTATCGCTCTGCAAACCAAAACAAGGAGAAGTTCATTTTTTACAACAGAAACAAGCAAACAATCTGGCTGATGCAGCCAATAAGCACATCCTGAATCCAACATCATGACGACAAGGGGGGAACATACTGTCCCATATGACTGTCTTAAGACATCTGCAATTTTATTAGGTTTCAAACACCCAGGGTCTGAGTCAGTGTTAAAATAGAGTTCCAGGTTACTTTGTGGTCAGCTTTACAGAGTAAATGTTTAGTTTCTAGGTTCCTAGCTTTGGGAGAGGCTCATCCTTATAAATATGGACCTAACATAGCAACTGCATAAATGATTTCTCTATTTGGTAACACTGCTGCCGCCTTGAATGAATGAGACTAAAAATATTTTAAAAATACACACAGGACACAAGTAAAGTATGATAAAGTAAAAACAACCACAAAAAAAAAGTGCACTGTTCATTAGACTTTGATGACATAAGACGAAGTTTCCAGACATGACAGACAGCTTTTAATGCACAGACCATTTTTAAATATTAGAATAGAAGAAGAAGAGCATAAACTTCAGTTCCGCATCCAATTTAAAATTTCACATTTAAGGCCATTCACAACCTCGCCCCCCCCATACCTCTCTGCCCTCCATGTTCACACTCCCTCCCGCTCCCTCCTCCTCCATACACCTGTCTGTCCCCTCCGCCCGTCTCACTACCACAGGGAGCAGAGCATATAGCCGCTCTGCTCCCTGTCTCTGGAATTCATTGTTATCCCAACTCAGAAACATCGATTCACTCCCCCAATTCAAATCACAATTCAAAACTCATCTGTTTAGGACTGCCTACTCCTTCTAGCCTATTGTACTGTCTGTATAATTTAGTGATTTTACTTATTTTTAATGTTGTTTCTTTTAATCGATTTGTGTAATGTATGTACGGTGTCCTTGAGTGCCGAGAAAGGTGCCTCTAAATAAAATGTATTATTACTACTATAATTATTACTATTATTTATAATAATAATAATAATAATAATAATAATAATAATGTCACTATAAGATTAGCAAGAGCAGTAACCATGTAGGGGGAAAAAAAATCAAAAATGCATCAGTGTGTCTGGAAGTACTTCAGCAACGAGGTAAGTTAGGAGTTATCAGGTCACATGGGTAACCGGAGAACGTGTTTACAAGCACTGTGATAACCTGGTCACTGTAAATTTGTGTACTTTCAGCAGGTCTGATTTCTACACCTGACCTTATTTTGGAAGCACGGGTTATTTACAGAGAGAAAGTGCTGCGTTAGTCCTGATTTCCTGCAGATTTATATCACACTGAGACAGGCAGGCAGGCAGACTGTAGGAACCAAAATGTGAATTTATCCTGTTTTGCTTGTTATTTATTTTGGCTGCAGGTGTTCTTTTGGTTACCATCACTTCCAGTAACTGGCATCGGGGTGTGGTTTCACAATATTTACCTGTTTACCTGTATGGAAAGATTTTAGACAACAATCAAGAGGCCAACTACTACATCTACTGCCAACTACTGCTGGTGGTCCTTTCTTTTATGTAATAGACAGTGTAAAACTTATCTGGAAATCAGTATGTTTTGTTTTGTTTTTTTTTTACAATCAGATCACAGTTAAGACCCTCTACACTACAACCTATCCTGCATGGACTAGATTCTGCTTTGACTGATCATATGGACTGCTTGAGCTCAGAGTTGGGGACTGAATGGTAATTTTGGAACATTTGGACTAGAGAAGTCATTCCAAAACATGTATTTGACTGCTGCCACAGTCTTGTTTATAGCAGCATGTCACAGCCACCAATGTTGTGTTTGGTGCTGGTTGGTTTGTGTTGATTTGCTTTGTGTATTTGATGCAAGTTTGACCACAGTTTGGAAAATGAGCCAAACTGCTCATGGCTGCTTGTCCATTGGGGACTGTAGGTGTTGGCTCATGTGTGCTTGGTTTTGGGCCAATTTGACTGCTTGTTACTCTGTGGCTGTCATGCTCTGTTGAGATGGGGGAAAAAACCCCCCCCAAAAACAACAACTAAAAAAAACACAACAAGGTTGAGCTGTTGACCTATTGTGAATGTGGTTCATCTGTTAAGTGGCATTTTATTTACTGCTGCATATTTTTGATAAAATAGAGGACAGGAGGAGGAAGGTCACATTTGCAGCCAAGTGTTGGCGGGAAAACTGAAACTCTTCAAAGGGAATGTCAATTAAATGTGAAAATAATTAAAGGGCTCGCATTAGAATTAGTTATTGTATTGTTCCCTGATGACAAACAAAAAACCTGCAGTGATTGGTTTGAAAGCATGAAAAGACACAACAGAAGGTATTAAACAATGACTTTTAAACTAGGAGACTCTTTTTGCAAATGTGTCATGTCGCTGCAGATATACTCCTGCAAAGTCAGGCATTTCTCTCATTTCCTGCCAGGCACCTGTCAAATTAAAGGATAAAATTACCACACTTATGCTCAGCATGACGTTCTCTCCTACCAGTCAAACATTACGGCAACGTCCAGCATACAGGATGACATGCAACCAACTTAGTGACAGTAAGTCAAACGTTGGAAGCAAACAAAGTTCTCCTGGCTCAAGCCCCAGAGTTTGAAGTGTTACGTCTGAATGTATAACTGCTGAGGATGAAGTAGCTGCTCACATGGTACAACAAAAACTACTTAGGGAGAAACACTTGGAAGAATAGAAGGAGCAGCTGAGGGGGAAAAAGGAACAGCTGGAGCTGGGAAAAAAAGGTACCGGGAGTCTCAAAGAGATCCAGTGCTTAAAGTAAATTATCTAAAGTGTCTGATGGTGTGGAGTCATATTTTGAGAAAGGACAGCAGGAAAAGGAAGCACTTAATGTTAAAGTAGATCTTTTTGAACCAAACTTACAAGACAAGCACACACATGGACAAATCCTACCAAAGCATGATGCACCAATTCAGAAACACTAATATTTACAACTCTAATCCAATCTCTTTATGCAGCTCCTTTGACACTCCATGCAGCTATAAATGTGACATATCTCGCTACATTATCTGCTTCATGCAATAGTACCCAAAGAAATACATTCTCCATCATAGAAAAGCAAAGCAACATCACTGCATTATTAATCCAGCAACAGCGTCTCTCCTTAATGACCAAGGAGATTTATTTATTTTTTATTTTCTAGTTTTTGAGAGTGACCAAATGTTCATTAAATGCTTTCACATGCCTGTTATACACTAGTCATAATAAAGAAGTAAATTTTAAAAATTCAAAGGAGAATTGGGATTTTCAGGCACATAACACAACTGAAGAGCTACCTGTAAAGATATGGTGGATTTCCTCAAAGGAAAGGGAAGATTATCATTTTTTTGAAATCAAAGATGCTCCTACAGTGAGCCAAGATGTAAGAAGGTTCAAGTCACAGCCTCACGCAAGAATAAAAGAAAGCATATTTGCCGAAAAACAATAAGGGAACTAAGGAAAGGGTTTAATAGAGCCGTTCTGTTCTGTAGTCATGCTTTGGAGAGGTGTCCACAGTTGGAAATGAGGACAAAATTGCTTTCCTAAAAGAGAATGAAGTATGTTTTGGCTAGTCTGTGCAAAGCACACATCAGCAAAGACTGCAGGAAGTGACTCAGCTGCAACATATGCAGTTTAAAGTCTCCCAGAATGCTGCATATTAACCAAAGTAAGAAGGAAATGGTCAAGGAGCGAGCAGAAGTAAAGTAGGCAGCTGCAGACAGTACTGCAGCCTGTGTTCAGACAAGTGCTTTTACTGAGGCCACCGAGTTGCAAAATCCCCAAAAGCGCCTGTAAAAGTAAGGCCAGGAATGGGAATTCAGCTGTGCATACTTATGCATTTCTTGGCCAAGGCAGCGCTGCATCGTTTTGCACAGTGGGGCAAAAAAATGAACTTAATTCTCAGGAAAGACAATAAAATATTCTATTGAGAATTATTTGTTAAAGGAATGTTGTTGAAATCAGCACTGTTTCAAGCCTTGAGGATGCTGAACTTGACAGCATTGATTTATATGATCTGCCAAGCGTATACACTCAGGAGTACGCCTGTGCACAAAAATACCCTAAAAGATCAAAATATTGATCAATGGCCTCATTTGAGGAACGGTCATCAGATGGACTGAAGACTCTGGAACCACTGGACACTATCTGGAGTGAGGGGAGATAGACCTACGTGTAAAACCATGCTTGGTTTGATGGTTAATGAACCATTAGGAGAAAAATTGATGATGCTTAGGAGCATTAAGTGTCAACAATGGGAAAAGCAGTTCAATACTGACATTCATGAGCGTGTCAGGAATATCGAAGACACTTCAAGAGAAGCTCACCAGTTCTTGGAATTAGTCTCAACATTTGCCTGATGGATGACTGTTATTACACTGGATTACCAACAAAGGAAAGAGAGACGCTTGCAAACAATGTACACTAAACATAAAGAGAAAGTTCAAGAGATTCTTCCTTTCTTTTGAACTACACCAATTTCATGACCCTGACATGGCATCTAAAAAGTTCATGCAGAGAAGGTGCCAGTGGTGGAAACTAACTTATTTGGAGGCTTTTGTGTTAGTTTCAGTTACACTTTAGTTGGAATCACTTTAATTAGGGGGACTCATTGCTTTGTAACTATTTCTCCTTCATCCAGCTGGTGTAACTTTGCACGTCTGCAATATATCATCATAAATGACAGAGAAATCTGCATTCTCCAGGAGATATCAGGTTTCTCTAATCCCCTAACCTGATCAGACATTAAAAAAAACTGTTTACATGACATTTAAGAAATTAGCTGAATGAAAAAGTTGACTGTACCCTGGTAATTTCAGCGCATGTAAAGACATTGAGTGATACATAAAAATATATAGAGGATGATTAGAGGAGTACCAAGTATTGCTCAGTGCTTCACCAGGTGTCTTATCAGTCTGATAAAAGTTCTTGATTACATGTGTTTATGTGCTGAGTGTGTGGTCGCTACCAAAAGCACTTATGGTTTATTTTTCCTAATTACATGTTCCCTCTTGCGGTTGCCAGCCCTTCTTGCTCTTCAGTACACACTGTACCCAAAGACTTTTTCTCTTTTTAACATGAACTTCTCTGAAAATCTGTAAAAACATGGCAGTAAATAGTTTTAACTTTACAGGAGATATGCTTGATAACTACAATAAATCATTTTAAGTGCTCATTTTTTTGTTATTATTATTGATTACTTAAATCAATCTTAATCAGCATTTTTAAAACTAGGTTAATGTGTAAATAAACAAGTTGTGTTTTATTCAAATTTAAGAGGAAGGGATTCTCCCTGATAAAACCAAATTTACTGGTGCATTTTGATTCATTGTGCATGTGGTGCTTGAGTGTTAAGGTAAAAGCAAAGGCAGAGCATTAACTTTTAACATTTGAGATGTCCTTGTTATATAAAATGAGTGTGATCGGTACTGACATTGTGGGGTCCAGTGGGTTTTCCTGTCGGACGGGCACCCCTGAGACTGGATGGGCGCAGTAGAAACAGGACCAGAGCCACCACCATCCATCCCATAAGAAACATGGGGAGGGTCAGGTCACCTCCACCCACTGACCCGCTAGGACCTGGCACTGAAGACAAAAAACAAACAAACAAACAAAAAAATACACATACGTGATCTATTATTTCTCCTCTGAAAGCTTGTTCCAGTTTCTACATGCTGTGACATTATGACAAAAAACACACAAGGTCAGATGTGAACTACACTAAACAGTGGGCATACGTACATTCCTGAGGGCACTCCGTGTCTGTGCAGTAGGACTGAGATTGCCTGAGCTGAAAGAAAATTACAGAAGGACAAATTATAGACCACCTCTGTCCCCATCTGGGAAGAGAAAAAACACACATGGGCAATAAACACACAGGCTACTAAACTGTACTTCATAAACCTGGACTTCAAGATTACATTAGCAATAGTGTGTAATATCGAGCACATATTCAAATTTTAACCTTGCAAAACAACCTGCTGGCCTCTGCCTGCTTCCTGAAATATACTGTACAGCCATGACAGGCAAAAGCTATGCAACTTGCGCAGGTATTTGGACAACACCCTTTATCCTGTAAGCAAATCAGAAGTCTCAGAGGGTGGTTTCAAGCTCTCAGCCAATTGCAACGTGCCATGCAAGTTACACCTGTGCAAAAAAGTAAATGAGGTAACCTCTCTGACAACACCCGTTGCATTAAGAGAAGTATATTTTCAAGCTCAATGCAAATCTTACAGCCACAGTGCAGCAAAGTAAAATGTCTTTGCATCGCAGATCTGATAGGATCAAGATAAACAAGTAGGAACCAGAATGTGTTGGCTTAGTGTCACTCAGTAGCTTTTCATTTCCTTCTCCCCTCCTCTACAGACTTTCATTTACTTGCAACTTGAACATCTTTTCTTCTGTCTCTCGACTTTAGCCAGCGTCATATTCACTTCACATTACATACTTGGAATACTTTGACCTGTCCCTCAACTCCGCCATAATCAAATCTGAAACTTAAATTTCAAGTGACATTGAAAGACTCTCGGTTCCATGGCTTACCAGGTTGATGAGGCGCCTCATAGCATACTCCTGAGTGCAGATGCACTCGCAAGGGTCAAAGCCTCCCTCTGCCATTTCTCACCAGACTGTATCCACTTTGGAACAAAAATGCTGTCTGTAACTAGGACATAAATGAACAAGTGAGAGAAACCTAATGCCACCTCTTGCTGTACTGCTGTATTGTTGTTCCACAAGCACACACAGATTTAGGGGAGGAGACTGTTCAGCTCGAGACAGTCAGCATTACTCTGTGGCAGTATTATCTTTCTGCATGTAAACAGACAAAGCTGGATTTTTTGACTGCATTTATGTTTTCTAGCTGTTGCTGAACATGTACAAAAGCCCGTATTATGCCGGTCAAATCAGTATAGGTTATCACATTTCATTGTAACGACCATAAAAGTGAAAGTGAGATCAGAAATACAGATTACAACAGGACTAAGTACAGCTTTGTGCAAAATTACTTAAATGCCTTACAGTAGTTGCATTAAAAACTGAACAGTAGGGCAATATCTCTCATGTAAATTTACAAATGAACAGTTTAGGTTAATTACATTAGAAATACAGGTCCCACAGTAAAAACTCAATGCAACTAAAGTCAGTGCAGCTGTCATTGCTGACATTCAAGTCTTTTATTATTTCAATACTTCATATGTCCACCTTTATTTTTAAAGACAAACTCAACTCTCCTCAGCATGAAGGGTACCAGATTTCTGAAGAGACATTCTGTCATTTTTCAAAGACATTTTTTTCAACTGCTCTTTGTTGGAGGGGTGATGTTGTTCTGCTTGTCCCTTTAAAACATCCCAAAGGTGTTCTAGTGGATTCAGGTTAGGTCACATACTTGGCCGGGTAATTGTTTTCACTTTGTTCTTCTTTAGAAACTCGTGGGACTTTGGCAGCATCTTCCTCTTTTGTCAAGTATCTAGAGACTGGGAGTTATCTTTTCAACCAGTATTGTGGAATATTCACACTCAGCCCGGATGCAGTTGATGTTATAGAGCGTCCTCCAAACTGTCTTGACTGTCATAGAAACTTGGGTTTCCTTTTGATAGTCTCTGTGCCAAGTATAAAGCAGCTACCTGACAGGTCTTCAGAGCTAAATAGTGTACTGCTTGTACAATCTATGGCATCACTTGAGCTGTACACTCATGTAGATAGGCTAATTGGAACTCATGTGTACTCAGTTCTGCTTCAGTGATCGCTGGTTTTCAGACTTGCGTGTCAGTGATCACGGGTGTGTTGACTTTTGTTGAACTGAGTTTCTACTTTGAGGCCTGTATTTTCCATACATACAGTGTCCGTTTTAGATTTTTTGACAAGAGGAAAAACTGAAGAATTGCCAACTCAGAAAGGATGCAACTACTGACTTTTGACATTTAAGTGATATTGCACAGAGGTGTGCTCATTTCTGTTTAATACTGTAAATAAAATTTAACTGACGAATGTTTGTGACTTTACTGAAAATTGCCTTAATTTTTAAAAATCAATTTAGGACTTTAACATCAACGTATACATATTTTAGAGTTGATTCTAGCAGCCCCTGTTCATTAACAACTATGGTTTGAACTGTATTTTATGATGCACCTGACTTCAATATTAAGCCAATTAAGAGTCTGCATGCAAAGAGCCTGCCATTAAAGTGGCTCATAATTCCAAGAACTTATCTCATTACTTGACACCCAGCTGTCATTATGGGAGGGAGGTGCAGATGAAAGAGAGCAATTATTACTCTGAAGAAGAAAGGAATGGATTCTGTCTGATAGAATTTGCCAACAAAAACGAATTATCAAAAGGTCTGGCATTAGTTGTAGGGGACAAAAAAACCGTTAAGCACACAGGCGGCTAATCATAGCTGTTCAAATGACACTAAATTTCTGAAGCTTACACCCATATTGAAATAAGAGAGTACCTTTCCATAACATCATGTTGCTCAGTTTTGCTTCTTTCTTTTTTTACATGACCATACATAATAATTTCTCAGAAGACACTTGTACTTGGTCTTTTAAAGAGATAATATCCAAGATAGGTACAGAGTAGTATACTTCCCTGTTGAAAGATAGTCACTTTCCACCAAAAAATATGCAATGGACTCAGTGCCACAAAATTACGTTAATCCTGTCTTGTGAAACTTTTATCTGCAATGTCTCGCAGTAAGAATTTCACAAACACTGTCAACATAACCTTATGACCAATGTTTTTTTAGTTTCCAAACATTCCTGTAAATGTAAAGTTTCTTATAATCCGAAGCATCAGAAACTTTTGTTGGACACATCCTAGGTTTTTCTGTCATAGGCTCCATTGTCTCTCTGCCATTGCTATGGTTGCTCATGTCTTCACATGCCAGTCATTGCTGGTTGACGTGAAGCACATCATTACTGGTGCAACAGCGCAGAAATGTGACCACAGGCACCATATTTAAAACTACAGTATACAGCAAAATACAGAGATTTACGGGGTTCTGATGGACTTAATCAGCATTGAGTGAAGTTGTTGGAAAAGGGCTTAGAAAAAAATTTTTTTAAAGGTTTTTTAGGTTTCTTCTTATTTCATTTTCCTGTAGCCAACCAGCCTAACCAAAATATTGGCCCCTTTAATTCACTTGTCCAGCTGTAGTCTGTACCACAATAACGTCAAAAGTCAAACACGTTATAATTGACTTAAGTTTATGACAATTGCCTGGCTAAAACAAACTCAGCCTAAGGCAAAGGTTCTGCAATAAATGAAACGCTCATGAGGGTTATATTAAGTTCTTCTTGAAAAGAGGAGGATCGAATCAACTTTATGGCCATTTTGAAGGCCGTAGTTGGTAGTGCTGTTGAAACTCTATTGGCTTATACCAACAGGAGGTGCTTCTCCTATTTTCTCATCCCTATTTACATAAATGACAGTAGACTAACAGAAACATGCCTCTGTATAAATCAACACAGTTCAACAGCAACTCGTACAGTTGAATCAACGCCTCTCTCGGATGGTTCAAACAAAAGCACCGCATTTTGAATGCAGGATTCAATGCAGGACTGTTGCATTAGGCTGCAGTAGTTATAGCATTTAACACGGACACGTTATATTTTCCATGGGTGTCAGCCTGCATATTTGTCCAGGGACGAAAACACAAACCCGGTTGCCAGTTTATGAAATCCAATCAAAGGCAGCTGTTACCGCCTCTTCATTAACCCACGCTGGACTTTTGCATTAACATTGTTTTTGCTTTAGAAGTAATTTAGCTTAACGTTAAACTAGCTTCTTGCTAATCCATCCAGCCAAACCAGACAAAACTCACAGCCGTGTCTGCCCCCCCCGACTATTAATTATTGGATACGGACGTGACATCGAACCGAGTCAAAACGCGACTTACTTGAGCTTTGCGATGTTCAGAAAACGGTAACCGTCTTCAACGGGCCCGAGCTGCACGACTGTTCTCCGCAGAGACCATCAAACTGCAGACATGTCAACCCACCGTCTGTGTTTTGTTTAATACACGTGAGCCGAGCAGCTATTCTTCGCGGAAAGACATCCGGGACCTCGGAGGGGCTGGTCCCGGGAGGGGCGAGATAAACGTCTCCTATTGGTCCAAACGTTTGATCGACGGGTCTTTGGGCCAATCACAGTATGCAACGACAAATCCGTCTGGATAGTAAACAAACAGTCCAGCTGCCTGTCATCACACAGAGGCAGATCGACTTCCAACATCTGTACAGTTGTGTAACCCAATATATGATGCTGGAATGCAGTCGAATACTCTAGTTTAGGAAATTACTTTAAAATTCTACACTAGTATTTAACATTTTAAGCTACTTTGTACTTCTATGTCACAACATTTCACGAGTAAATATGGTACTTTTGCACAATTTTGGTATTTTTACATAGAAAACATGTCGTCAGTTTCTAATTTATGTTTCATTATCAATAAGAGGGGCCATTCTTCTGTATAATAAATACTTCCATGATAGTATTTCCATTTTCACTTCTACACTCCTTCCACCATTTTAGAATACACAAATATATGAGGATTTAACATGGACGTTTAACTAAAAGGTTAAACTACAGCCATGCATTCTGCACATCAGCTGACTATATGTTTTGTAATTTATCCAGTTTTACATAATGTTATTTTGTTCACCACGTGCCAGCCTGTCAGTCAGTCAAAAGTGTAGTATGCGATTTGGTTTGTGAGTTTTCATATGAAAACCTGTTTGCCAATTACTTTTTAATACAGGAAACATTAGATTATTTCAGCCATACCTCATATCTCAAATATGTCACAATTTCAAAAAGTAGTGTCACACTTAAATAAAACTATCTAATTTTTGCTCTGTTCTGTAAAAGTACAGAACAGCGATATGTGCTTAAGCATCAAAAGTGAAAGTAGGTCCCAAGCAGAGCAGTCTTTCTAAGTGTTGTTATATTATATAATGTGTGAGACATTTCAGTGTTCTTTGTTGCTGAAGATGAGATAAGTTTGTTGGGAAATTGTATCATATTTTATGAATTTGAATATTTTTTCTGTATGTTAAAATCTGCAACTTCTGCAGGTTGTCAGACAGCTGTTTTGCTGATTCCAAAAAGTTAGCAATGGCTCTGTCTCTGTCTCCTCTGCCTTCATCACTAAGATGACTGATATTTTCATCAACTTGCAGTTCTCTTCTTTTCTGCATTGTTGAGTGATAATTTAGTTTGGATTATTCATACACAATTTATGCCCAAAGTAATAGTGACTCAAATTTTTTTTTTCAGCCATCAAGTGTGAATTTTGATTATTATTTTTTTTTAAATAAATCATATTCTTAAAACATAATTTCTTGCATATATTAAGAGACTTTTTCATTTATTTTTCCAGAAGATGCTGTAATTATTTTATTACTGTGATAATTTAAAAATGAATCACAGATGAAGTCCTGCTGTGTAGACTTTGAAAAGAAAGAAATAGTTGTTATTAGTAATTTCTCCTATCTGTAGATGTCTGTCAAGTCTCAGTCGGTATATTAGGAGTGATTGTGTAGTTATGTCATCTCCTGTCTGACCTGCCACTGGAGTAAAAAATCAGTTACACCTGTCAGCCTCTTGTGTTAACTCTTTTTTATTTCCTAATTCCAGTTCATACAAAAATAAAATCCCCCACACAGTCAGATGTAAAATCCTGACAGTCACCATAGTGCCACACGATCAGGTGCGCTCGGCACATGATGAGAAATGTCCTGAAGGCGAGTTTTCAAAAGAGCTTAAACCCATGTTGTCTGTCACCGGAGCTCATTAATGAAAGTTCCAGTTTGTGCTCCGTGCAGCTGCTCGCTGGGTGCATGTTCTGGACGGACTGACGCTGCGCGCTGGGAGGCAGGCAGGCAGGCGGTCGACGGCAACGGTGAGCTCCATCTGAGATAAACAAGAAGCGGTGGACGGTGAAAGTGAAAGGAGCTCCGTAACTGTGAAAAAAGCACCGAGCAGGCAGTCCCCACACAAGACAGACAACACAGGGAGAGAGAGGCCCCGGGTCTAGCTTCGAGGCGGCAGCAGCAGCTCAGCAGACAGCCATGGCTAACATCGCGGTCCAAAGGATCAAGCGGGAGTTCAAAGAAGTTCTCAAAAGCGAAGAGGTGCGGTAACGTTTCTGGCTTTTTTAAAAAATGTTTTAATTGGTATTATTTTACTTCTCTCTATTTTCCTTCTTGTTGTTGCTGTTTCAACTCTGTTAAAATGTGCAGTGTCAGTAGGTGTTATGGCAGAACAGAATTACCTTGGCCAGGTCTTGGTCCTGTGTTGCGGTAGGTGAGGCCCAGATAGGAGAACTTTAGCTAGCTTTAGCCTCACGTCAGCGTCTGCTCGAACCGCTCCTGTTGTGCCAGGTGGGTGTGTTCAGGAAACACCGGGGATTCAGCTTTGTCAACTGACAGGCCCTCTATTCCTAACAAACAATACCGCATACCTTTAGGTAATTACCCCACCAAACCAAACCTGCTTTGTGTTTGCTTCGACACACGCCTCGTATAATGTACCGCAGCTGTTTCGCACCTTAAACGAGTTACTGTCAGGTCGGTTGAGCAGCTTGTAGCGGTGCTAACGTTATTTTGACATATCATCCACAGTTAGCATTAGCATGTGGTGTTTTGCTATAACGTTATTCAACTGAATAAACTTATTATACGTTAATCGGCAGGCTGGTGGGAATGTGAGATGTAATGTTCGTTTAAAAGAAGTATGTTGTCAGACTACTACCTGTCAAGTTCAGGTAATGTGGGTTTTTAGTTAACTTTGGCTAGCCCGGCTCCACTAGCAGGCTATCTGTGCTGCTAACGTGAATGTCCCAACGCTTTCCTCTGAAACTGTACAACAAACCGACTTTATTTTTCGTATAAAATTACACCCGGTGTGCCTTTACCGGCTAAAATATCCGTAGCTTCACGTTTGTAAGTTTAAGTGTTTGCTTTCATACTTGAGGGGCAACCTGTCAAGACATAGACAGGGACCTGATTCACCTGACCACCAGGAAAATTCATTGTGTGTGTGTGTGTCTCTCTCTCTCTCTCATTTGTCCCAAACAACAGACAAGTAAAAACCAAATTAAAGTAGATTTGGTGGATGAGAACTTCACAGAGCTAAGGGGTGAGATCGCAGGTCCTCCAGATACACCATATGAAGGTATTGCCACACATCTGCACTGTAATGACTTGGCAAGATATTTATTACCACACTTGAGTGCCAGGATCTTTCAGGCTAAAACATTTTTTTTTCTTTTTTTAGGTGGCAGATATCAGCTTGAAATAAAAATCCCAGAAACATATCCTTTTAACCCGCCAAAGGTATGTGCTTTAATATTTCTCAGTGAGTTCATTTGAATACATACATAGAGCGTTTTTTTGGTTTCACAGTTTTGGACTAAATATATTTTGGTTTTAAAAAACCCTATTCTGCTAATTGGGTTATGAAGAACCTAAATATGCTCGCTGAAGTTAGATAGCATGATATTGTGGCTTGTAATAGCCTTATTAAGGTTTCTGATTGCCATCAATCTACATTTTATTACCAAAAAAAGTGAAAGAGAAAGTCTGCTACTAATGATGTTGGGGAATAATTTAATTGTCGTGAAGATCTTTGATTCCCAGTGACCAAATGAAACATATAAACATATCCCATAAAATTCTCTTCCACAGTTATTTTACATTGCTGTATTGCTACAGTTGATGGCAGCATTTCTTAAAAACCTTTTAAGGCATAGTTTATGCATGAAGCTGCCTGTTTTTGGCTTATCCAGCGAATTAAATACAGAGCAAATCAAGGCACTTCATCACATTGATGTTAAAATGCAAATATCCAGTGCTGCCATAAAGCTTTTCTGGCTCATTAATTTGTACCATTGCTCAGACAATGGCCTAATATACCAAGACATATTAAAAGGACAGCTACGTGGGGTGTAAACGGTACAACAAAATCTCAGACTGCTCACAATGTTATATCATCTCTGCCCAAAGATATCCCAGTATGAGTTTAAAAAAAAAAAGAAGATTGGACTCATTATCAGTACCTTAGTATGCATGTAAGCATTGTACCACATTGCAGTACACTTCCTCTTTTCCATCAGCTCACCATTCTGGTCTAGATAACCTGTCACACCTGTCTTCCTTAGGTGCGCTTCATCACTAAGATCTGGCACCCTAACATCAGTTCTGTGACAGGAGCAATATGTCTGGACATTTTAAAAGACCAGTGGTGAGTGAAACATATACCTGTACCCACTATGCTCATCATTCCGCTTTGTCCTCGCCTCAGCGGAAACAGTCACTTTAAAACACCCAACTGCTCCTTCTTTTCATCTGTTTCACCCAGGGCAGCTGCTATGACCCTGCGGACGGTGCTGTTGTCTCTACAGGCTCTTCTTGCTGCAGCAGAACCAGATGATCCACAGGATGCAGTAGTAGCAAACCAGGTGAGGAATACTTTTAATGTTTTTTTTTCTCGATGCAGTAAGACTTCTCAGCACTTTCGCTTCTTATTTTTTGATGGCAAATGGTACAGAATTACATTTTGGTATATGTCTGCAGCTTATTGCAGACCACTAAATGTACCGCCTGTCTCTCTCTGTCTTGTTAGTTCATTTTTTTGTTGTTAAATTTTGCTCACTAAACTTCCTCTCTGAATCCTCAGTATAAGCAGAACCCAGAAATGTTCAAACAGACTGCAAGGCTGTGGTCTCACGTCTATGCGGGCGCTCCGGTCTCCAGTCCCGACTATACGCGCAAAATAGACAAACTCTGTGCCATGGGCTTCGATAAGGTCAGAATCTCTTTTTGTTTTTGTTGTACTGTAACAAAACAAAGCACAATGTGGAACAGGAGATTTTTTTTTGACAGGAAAGCTGTAAGTCAGAAGTCAATATTTTTCCACGATCAGTTTTCATTTTTTTTAAGCAAAAGTGAAAAAATTCATTGGTTTCAGATTCTCAGGTGTGAATATTTTCAGTTTTTCGTAATATAAAAAAATAATAAACTGAGTTTTGATTTTTGAACTGTTGGTTTTGAGAAACCAGACATTAAACGTTTCATTTTAGACTCTGGGAAATTACTGTCTCCACTGTGTGGGACTTTCTTTTTGCTAATTATATGGACAGAATGATGAATTGAGAAAATACATAGCCCTGTTTGACAGCATGGGAGTCAGCAAGCAGGGGTGTAATTTCACTTTAGTAATCTGTACCTATCTTAAGATGCATTTCCAGTAAATGTGATTGCCATTTGTTCCACACTAAAAAGGCTGCTCAGTTCACAAGTCTAACATTAACATTATAAGGGCATGCAACTTTGTTGTTATTAACTTACACAGATTACAATCATTTTAATTATTCTTCCTCCTTGTATACAGAATGCAGTAATAGCGGCCTTGTCTTCAAAATCTTGGGATGTGGAAACGGCGACAGAGCTGCTCCTCAGCAACTGAAATCCAGCCAGGTGTGAGGATCCAAAAACTCCCTTCATCATAGCATCAGCCCCTCCCCGGCACCATTCCACCATTGCCTTTTTGTTAAGCAGACAACATCCCATTCATCATGGCAGTCTGAGCCTTCTTTTGTAACCGTTTACTTTGCTACAAACTCAACACCGGTAGCACCACAGTTGCCAATATGCACACCACCCTGTTGCCTGTCTGTCCCATCTATTCATTATGCTGACTCTTTTCTTCCACTAACTCAAATTGTGTGTGTAAAAAGCCCCGAAAAACTTTCAGTCATGCATCTTGTCTTCCATGCCCTTTTTATTTAGCCCTTTTCAGACATGGACTATGTAACATTGCCGACTTTATTAGTCTGTTAAAGTGATGGCATTCTGTTGTTTCTACATTGGTCACTTTATGTGAATGCTGCTCATGGCTTCATTCAGACCTACCCACCACAGTGATGCAGAGAGTGCTGGTACGGGCACAATATTTATCATACATGCAAAATTGGACAGTACATCATAATGATAATGCATAACAATGCACTAATATATAAATGAATATATGTATGTCTGCGATGTAACAAATATTTAACTGCAGCTCATAAGCTGTGACAGTGAAAAAACGTACACAGTGTGACCTGCTTTTACATCCTGATTGATCTTGTCTCCGTATCCAGGTCATTTATAATTATAAGTAGTTGTTGAATTTTTTTCTGCAGTTCCACCTGTAGATGTACACAACTCTCTCTTTGCTCAGATGGGTGCTGCTGCTGTCTGATGCTGCAAGTATTTAATACACTCAAACGACAGATTCCTACAAACAGCTGGAAGCAGGTTGATTTTGCCATGCAGTTTAAACTTGTGCTGTGTTTTCTAGAAGTCTTACTTGGTCAGACCTAGTAGGATCGCAATTTTTATGGAAAAGTGACAAGACGCTCAGTCAGACTTCATGCCGACACGTTCAGATGCCGTCAGATTAACGGAGGACAGAACATATCTGAAAGGGGCTTTGCATCTCTTCTGAAACTTTTTTCATCGATTTCTTTTTCTTAATATTGCAAAGGGTCGAAGAACTGCTATTGCCTGGTGGATTTTCCAGGGTAAAAATGTAAGGGAAATCCTGCATACTGCTCTCCCTATACATCACCTTCCTTCAGCAGCCGGTTGGACCGTGTGTCAGATTCTCCCTTACGGACTTCTAATACTGTAAAAGTCTTGCTGGATTAAATTTACTTGACTGGATAGTGCTGTGCATGAGCAGTGTAATGGGTTTTTCCTCAGCAGTTTTATCATAGATGCTTCAATCCACTGCAGAAGTTTGGATGTACAAGTTTTTCTTTCTGTATTGTAGAATTAGAAGAAAGATCACACACATGTACACATCCTCTGACATCTGCACACATGCACAGAAGAAAAAAGTTATCTGTAAATAGATGCGTGTAAATTTGAAAATACAATGGGGATATACTTTTTTTCTTACATGGCATTGTAAAACAAATTATTTTAAATATAAACTATGCCTAGTTTACAATTATATGGAGAGATATCTTTTTATGCTTTTGTGATCCATGAGGAGTCCCTCTGAATGTCATGGTATTATTTTATTTTTTTCCTTTCTTACTATTGTTATTTAGGGGTGGCACAGCCAAAAAATCCTGGCCCTAAAGGTGCAGGAGGTTAACAGCCAGCTCAGGCCCCTGAAGGTCATCACATGCTACACCACAATCCAATCGTTTCTTGTGTCTTTTCTCGTGCTTGCATGTTCTGTTGCCTTTAGTTCATTTGGCCAAATGATGTGGTGGCTGTCTGTTTGATTTAACATCCTGTCAGACTTGTGGATCTCGCAAGAATCTTCCTTATCAGAGACACCTGGGACCTCTGCACGGAAAAACCACCAAGCACGCCCAGTTTTGGTGTCACAACCTGTAGGGAACCAAAGCATTTTCTTTTCATTTTATGAGTATGTTACGGGAAAATGTTTTTCCTCTGCTGTGAACAGATTGGTCAGCGCGAAATGAGTGGCTCTGAATGTCATTAAGGATTTAGGTTTGCAGTGTTGTGGTGTTTTGTTTTTTTATTTTTAAACTCATTTCAGAGCGCTCATTTTCAGCCACGGATTAAGGATCTGCTCACTGTGGACGGAGGAGGAGCTGTACAACTCATCACTGATCCACTGCAGCAGCACTCAATCAAAACTTTGGCCATATATACAGGTATATAGGTGATGACCTATATTCCCAAACATGCTTTATTACACAGCCAAATAAAATGCTCACTGAGGTTGTCTTTGAATTATGTCCTGTGAGTAGTAAAAGAGGCTGGAACTCCTCTTTTATTCTATGAAGTAGATGGCAGGCCTGCAGTGTTCTCGCATATTACCATTTGAGGTACATGGACTGTAAAGACATGCTCAGCGTATAGAGAATTGGGGTGTAGATGCATCCTCACGCAGGGCCGTTTTTTTTTTGTTTTTTTTTAAAGAATTATCTTCCTTTTGCTTGACCTCCAGCTCAGTCCCTACCAGCAGTGACATAGAACAGTATGACATGGAGTTATTGTGCAAACGTCTCTGCTGACAATGAGTGAGATTCCAGTCAGAGCCAAAATACAAAGTTCAAAGGCAGGTAGAACGCACACACCATCTCCTTTTACTTGTAAATAGTTGGATTCAGTTCTTGATAAAGAGCCATCCCGCAATCGCTAGAGTGCACCGTCGATGACTGGATCTACGTTTTGTAAGAAAAAGCAAGGACAAAAAAAAGGAAAGAGGCCCCCTCCTCCCCGTCTTCCTGGTGTTCTCACTATGTACAATATTGCACGATGACGAAGCATAAAAAAGGGGCTGTTGCATCTCAGTTTCTCCATTTGGATTGAGACTTTCCTTTTTCTTGGAAGCAAGCATCAGCAGTATAAAAAGCATGGTTATTTATTGTGACAGTGTCATGTTTCTTTGATTAAAAAAAAGTGGAAAACCGAGTGTGCTTGTGTTTCTCAAACCTCACTTCAAAACACAGTGATCAAGACAAACGCACTGCACAGTAACATCTAAAAGCATTTATTTGTTTGTTTGTTTTTTGGAAAAGAAACTTAAATATGATCATGAGAATAGGCATATTTTAACTACATCAAAAATAAGTTGTCATCAACACAACCCTCAAGGTTTCCATTCACTCAATACCTAAAAGCAGGATTAACCCAACAGAAACCTGACAAAAGTACAAAAAATATTTAATTGTAAAAGATGAACAGAAACCTGAACACATACTTGTATAGTAATATATCATTTATGCATTCCAAAGTGAAGTAATTCAGCAGTAAAAAACCAAAAGTAATTTAAACCCAGCTCGATTTCAGAGCCTCGGACCTGTCAGGGTGACGAGGCGGCGAACAGAGCTCGGAGCACAGTATCGAGAAATGTTCAACAGCTTCAATTTGTCCATTTACACTGGAAATAAATCAGAAGGCCTTCAGAAAGCATTGCAGGTGGCAGTTAACAAACCACCATCCAGAGTTTCTACCTGGCCTTGTGACACTATAACCACAGCTAAAGCACCTAAACATACCAAAGTTAGAAACCTAAACATACCAAAGTTTATAAAATTTTGGTGCCGGTACATCTGTTAAATGTATTAATGTTCCCATATTTTAAGCATTTGCTGCAATTTTTTTTTTTAACTGTCTGTAGATATTCAAAAAGATTTAACTGGAGAGTTGCACAAGGCGTATATACAAAATATAACTGTAAAACTGGTGAGCTTAAAATAAAAATATTGTGCAACACAGACACAAGGAGGAAGAGGTCGAGAGACATATAGTAGGATTTTTCCCAGGGAATTTAATAAGCAACAATCATAACCAGATTAAAACGTTTGTAAAATGTCCATCCTGTTTTTTTTTTCTTAAAAATGGCTCCACAAAAGAAGCAAAAGAGCAACAAACACAAAGGAAAAAAATAATAACATGTTTCTGAGTAAGACCTACATACAATGAGCTTCAATTCTTGACTACAAGTTGTTTAAAACCTTCTAGGATGTCAGTGTTGTGTGTGTGTGTGTGTGTGTGTGTGTGTATGTGTGTGCACCTGTGTATGTGTATGTGTTTTAAGAAAGGTCCATCATGTATCCAGGAAAGCTTTAAGAGTCAGAGGAGCTTGTACATGGGGAGGGAGAGGTTGGGAAAGTTTGAAGAAGAGTCTGGCCCGTTCTCTACAGTCTTGATTTCACCTTCACCGGTCTCCTCTTTACCTGAAAGACAACAGAGTTTGGACTCAGTGATGCTGGTTACTTGACTTGTCAGATTGTGTCTCTTTAATAGGTGACAGCCATCTCATTAACTATTCATAAAGTAGGTGCAGAAGATCAGTAGGATTACTTACACTAAAGCAGCTTTCTCAGAGTTCCAATTCAGAGCCATACAAAACCTACATGTATGCTCACAAGCTGAGAAGTCGCCTCATAAACAGGATTTTAAGGACTAGTTATCGGATTCTTTGAGACAATTACATGAGAAAATCAACTCCACTCACATGGCTTCATCACATTTGCACCTGCAAAACCATATATGTAAAAATGATCATGATTGGTAAAGTGCTATGCTGATTTAAATATGGGAAACAAAACGCCAACAATGAACTACTTCTGAGTTTTCTTATCAGTCAAGGTACGGTGCAACTGCTACTGCATGAAGGAATATTGTGCAGTTAAATCTGGCAATCGAGTATAGCACTTCATGTTGCAGTCTGGTGGTTTAGCTCCCACTGTAATCACTAATTGTTATTTCTACATATCTGTTTTTGGTTAAACAACTAAGATACAGCGCGTTATTTGGGAAACTTTAGAGATTATGGTACTAAGTATATTAGAACTTTAGTGAGTGCTAGGCTGTTTCCAGTCTTTATGTTAAACTTATTATTCACCTTCTTTTACCCTTGACATACAAACAAGACATTGGTATTACTCAAGTTTTAAAAAACATTTGGACTTCTTTTTTTTTTTTTTTTTAAACATAGGCGAAACACAAGACCTGGATAGTGTAGTACGGCTTTCTAAACATCTTGATTAAACCAACTCACTGCCTTCCCTCGACTGATGGACTCTCCCTGCCTGCCAGAGGGAACTCCCCTCCTGGTAGACTTAGTGTCTCCTCGGATATATGTGGCAGACCAGACTGCACAGCTGGCGTGTCCTTGTGCGAGGGGGTACCTAACAGCATCTGGGCTGGATTCCAGCTCTATCTCAGTGTCACCTTCACTGCCCAGGAAGAGGGCAACTTTCCCTACAACTCTCCCTGTCTCCTCTCCAGGCTCCATGTGTCTCATTTTTTCCTTCACTTTGTTCACAAATGGCCACCTGCTAAGAAAAAACAGTTGATACCTGATGCACAAACTGGTGTAACAAGCCTTCTATTTTGTCCTGACAACTTCCATTGTAATACTTTCTGCCACATGGTCTCTTTTTCCTCAGCTTTTTTTTTCTCTCCACTCTCACCTTTGCAAGTCGATCTGTCTCTTTGTCCCTTCGTCATTCTGCTGCTGCTGTTTTGACATCTTGATGTTGATTGACTCTGCGGATGGGTTGGAGTTGGGGTCAGCTGCTCTCTTCCTGCCTCTGCCCGCTCCACCCACTGCTGGTGCTGCTCCCTCTTTTTCCGCCGCTACAGGAACAGCAGCAGCCGTTTTAGGCGGGCGGCCACGTCGTTTGACAGGTGACGCTTCTGTCCCGGCGTCAGGAGTCGCATTCTGACTCGGCTCCTCCTTGAAAGACAGTAAGAGAAGCTCAGTCTAGAAAACAGCGCTTGAAGTTTGTTAATCTTGTATTTTGTGTTTGAACTTACCTTCTTTCCCTCGTCATTCTTGATAACCGGGTTCTCGTTGTTTTCCTGCGCTCGGCTCTCTGATGACTCGGTAGGAGCGCTGCTGTTACTAAGAGACATGTGTAAAATGACACAGATGAAATATGTGTTCTGATTATGTGTACGAGTGGTAAAGTGCATGTGTTGTGTGTTTACCTGTTCTTGTTGATCGTTGAACTCAGCGGAGAGGAGTTGGTGCTGGTGTTACTGGCTGTGTCGGAAGCTGTGGTGGTCTTAGTGAAGATCCTCCTCCCTGGTACGGTCAGAGGCTTGTTCACAGCTCCCAACACTGGAGCTGGTTTAGGCTGTGTAAAAAAAGAAAAGGAGTGATTGGAGACGTAGGGACATTTGTTACTATATCAGGTTTCATATATCACTATGTAGTGTTCTTCAGCTCTCACTGTATTCATACATATATATTCAGAAAACAGACGTTTACATATGGATGTCTTTCAAACTATTTTTTACCTTATTTCAGCCCCACATCACAACATACCCAAATTTCCCCATAAATGCCAAAAATGTGCTTAGTCTGTCTTATTTTCTCCACCGCTCCAATGAATGAACTTCAAAACTAAGCATTACAATCCTTAACATTGATTTCTAAGCATTCTAATGACTTTCTGCTGTTTACTGCTGTGATGTGTTGTGTATTTACCTTCCCAGTGAGCAGCATTTGTCTCATCTCTGCTGTCAGATACTCTTTATCATTTTTAAAGTCCTAAAAGAGATTACAAGAGAAAATTACGATACGCATAAACTGCCAAACGACAAATATCAACAGAGGTTGGGATTTTGGCTTTTAACAGTACATAAGAGCATATAACATATGTAACATTATCGACACATCTGGTGGTGTGCGTGTGTGTTTGTATGTATTGCCTTGTCCTGTATGAGGAAGAACTTGGAGGGTAAGACAGGGTCTTTTGGTGAATCCAGGTGACATGCAGTGCTCTTGTTGGCAATCACGAAGAGCGCAACATCACAGACAATGTACAGTTTCTGTAACGACAACAACACGAGACAGATCGTTAGGATTGTTTGACAAATTAGAGGTGAGTTTTGTGCTTTATTGCTTTCCTTACAAATATAACATTCCCATGAACATAAAATCCCTATGTTCTGCACAGCATTCTGCCCCTACTGAGATATATGTTAACATGTGGGGACTACTCTACCACAGAAGGAGCTATAGCTACAGAATAAGGATAAAAAAATTACAAATTTGCTAGAACCGATGTGTGTTACAGATTAGAAACTATGGTGCAGGTCCAGCCACATGTAAGGTAGCATTCCAATCCAGTATCCATACTATCATCCTATATAGTACAACAGAAAACATTTAGTATGCTCCAACACATAGTACATCAAATGTCGTATGTCAAAAGTACCCAGATGTCCTACTACCGTAATTTCCAGACTATAAACTGCTACTTTTTCACACGCTTTTAACACTGCGGCTTGAACAATGATGTGGCTAATTTATGGATTTTTATGAGTTTCACAAAATTGCCTCGAGACGAAAGTCTCAACGACAAAAGCGTCAATGAAAGAGAGACTGAGGAAGTGTGTGACGAAGTAATTCTGAGGCTGTTCAATTCCAACGCTGAAGAAGACGACTTTAGTGGTTTTAGCGTGCAGGAGGAAGATGAAGATAGCGATCGATGACTTTTCCTGGTAGGCTTCTGTATTTTTTTATTTTTTTAACCAGGCACGTTACAGGTGCTGTTAGGAGAAAAGGCTTTACGGTACATATTTGTGTGTGTTACTGGTACGTATTTAATTAAAAGTTTAAAAAAATCTTTCTGTGTATAGATCTCATGTTACAATGTGTACATCTGCGGCTTATAGACAAGTGCGGCCTATATACAGTTAGGTCCATATGGTACAAGTTTTTTTTTTTTTTTTACCTGTTTAATGAAACATATTCCAATTATAGTTATACAATGGACATGGACATAAAGTGCAGACTCTCAGCTTTCATTTGAGGATATCCACATTCAAATTGGATGAAGGGTTTCGGAGTTTGAGCTCCTTAACCTATTTTAAAAGGGACTAAAATTAATGGGACAATTGACTCAAAGGCCATTTCATGGGCAGGTGCGGGCAATTCCTTTGATATGTCATTACCAATTAAACATATAAAAGGCCTGGAGTTGTTCTGAGGTGTGGTGCTTGCATTTGGAAGTGAATGCACTGGTGAGCTTGGCAACACAAAAAGACTTAGACGTCCACGGAAGACAACAGTGGTGGATGATCGCAGAATCATTTCCATGGTGAAGAGAAACCCCTTCACAACAGCCAACCAAGTTAAAAACACTCTCCAGGAGGTAGGCGTGTCATTGTCCAAGTCCACCATAAAGAGAAGACTGCATGAGAGCAAGTACAGAGGGTTCACTGCACGGTGCAAGCCACTCATAAGCCTCAACAATAGAAAGGCTAGATTGGACATTGTTAAAAAACATCTACAAAAGCCAGCACAGTTCTGGAAGAACATTCTTTGGACAGATGAAACCAAAATCAACCTCTACCAGAATGATGGCAAGAAAAATGTATGGAGAAGCTCATGATCCAAAGCATACCACATCCTCTGTAAAACATGGCGGAGGCAGTGTGATGGCTTGGGCATACATGGCTGCCAGTGGCACTGGGTCACTGGTGTTTATTGATGATGCGACACAGGACAGAACCAGCATGAATTCCTAAGTGTTCAGAGTCATACTGTTGGCTCAAATCCAGCCAAATTGATTGGACGGCATTTCATAATACAGATGGACAATGACCCAAAACATACAGCCAAAACAACCCAAGACTTTATGAAAGCAAAGAAGTGGAATATTCTTAAATGGCCAAGTCAGTCACCTGATCTCAACCCAAGTGAGCATGCATTTCACCTGTTAAAGACTAAACTTCAGAAAGAAAGGCCCACAAACAAACAACTGAAAACTGCTGCAGTAAAGGCCTGGCAGAGCATTCAAAAGGAGGAACCCCATCTGGTGATGTCCATGAGTTCAAGACTTGTCATTTCCAGCAAAGGGTTTTCAACCAAGTATTAGAAAAGAACATTTTATTATCAGTTATTTCATTTGTCCAATTACTTTTGAGCCCTTCAAATGAAGGGATTGTGTTTAAAAATGCTTTAGTTCCTCACATTTGTATGCAATCTTTTTGTTCAACCCACTGAATTAAAGCTGGAAGTCTACACTTCAACCGCATCGGAATTGTTTCATTTAAAATTCATTGTGGTACTGTACAGAACCAAAATTAGAAAAACTTTGTCTCTGTCCAACTATATATGGATCTAACTGTATGTACAATTTTTTAAATTCATGTTTTCAAAGTTAATGGGTGCGGCTTATATTCAAGTGCACTCAAAAATTATAGTATATGCAGTCAGATTTTGCCGTATGCCACCCAGCAAGCTTTTCCGGCCATTCTGACCCACAATTCTATGCACAGGTATGTCATATCTGTTGTGGTCTTTTACGCAAGTATGAAGAATGCTTGGGCAGACAGATGACAGCTCATTTCACACAACAGAATGTCACACTCCAAGTTTAGGGCACAATATTATGACAAACAGTATGTCCCAATTGTTTCCATACGGGATGCAACAGTTTATACTTTGTCAGGGCAGCTGTAGTATGTACTTAAAGTAAAAAGTAAAAGTATCTTAATTGGAATGCAGCCTCTGTTTTGTTTGCGTTTGTTGCATTGAATATGCTTGTGTGTGCTTACCTCATTGGCCTTTGCATCTTCGGGACACTGAGCATCCTTGGTTTGTTTGATGTTCTCTACCATCTTTCTCAGAAAGGCATGACTGTTATTCTCATTCTTGGTCATTAGCACTTCCAGCATGAACCACAGGCACCTGCACACATAAACGGCAACACACAAAGAACATGATACAGCTGCAGTCATCATCACTTGTGTATATTGACATAGAGCTAAAAAGCAAAAAAAAAAAGTTATAAAGCTCGACACAAAGCCAAAATAGACTCACTCTTTGATGTCTTTGAGTTGTTCATATTCATGTGGTTTAGTGAAGTCTGGATCATGTGCCAGCAGGTGAATCATATAGGGAACAACATACTCAGGGAGAAGAGAGACAAGTTTTTCTGAGGGAAGAGAGAGAGAGTAGCTCATTTTAATGATTGTAAGTATGCTTCCATCTCCTTGTTTTTATGAGAACTTTCAATATGAAAATAAAAAACCCAAGTGGAAACATTATACGTTACTGCTGTGGGAAAGCAGGAGCAGCAATAAAAGAAAAATGCAACAAAGTGCAATGGTAACAGCTAATTAGGCACCACATCAATCATTCAGAGCAAACTACACCGATGCATTCCGCTCATCATATTTCACATTGAACAGAAGTGAGTGGAAGATAAAACTGTAAAATGACACCTTTAGGGTAAGAAAACAAAGTACAAAATCGCAAATAAAGATTGTCATAAATATACATAAAACATGAATTTAGTGATCTGAAACAGTTACTGTGAATTAAAACATCAAATCTAAGCAGCAATGAGACTAATGTTCCTGTAATGAATCCATGAAACAAACCTTAAAGCCACATTACTGTCATATTTTTGCTGTTTTCCTGATGCGTCTGTAATTATGTCATCTTGATTTGTGCTGTTCTTCTGTAAAGGTTTAATGGCTTCTGACTAAAGAATCAATGCCACACGCTGTTTTTACTGATGCACCAAACGCCTTATGTGGACAGTAAATTGCAATGTACATTATTTTCCTGATAATTCAGTGAATACTAGGATAGAAGCTGTACTCCTGATCTTTCACAGTCTAAACCGCTGTCCAAAAACAAACACATTACACTGCTATGATCTTTACAACGACAACAACAGCAGTGTGTAATAATGGAACATGAGGTTTCAGCATGAAAACATCTAAAGGTTGAAAACTGACCCTGAGCGAGGGGGTTTTGTTTGATGTACTCTCTGCGGACGGAGATGTTTTTGAGGAGGCACTGTCGGGCGTGGGCTCGGCGCTCCTTCACCGGGTCCTTGGCACACAGAGCGAAGACGGCCAGGTACTCCAGAGGCAGCAGCAGTTTGACGAGAGCCAGATGCAACTTCTGTGCAAAGATCTGACGAACCTGGTAGCACTCGTCCTGCACATAGGAACAAATGTCAGTGGAGTATTTCAAAAAATAAATAACAAAACATTTACACAACTCAGTGAATTAGAAAATCCACGGAAAGTAGCTAAGAATGAGTGTACTGATGAAAAAATTTGTCCTTACTGTGTTCAAATAGTTTTTATATTTTACTAAAGGTCTTTGCTGCTGTTGACATTTTGACTTATAGTAGGAAAAGCTCAGGTGAAACTAGTAACATTAACTATTCGTATATTTTAACTGAAGCCTGTAAAACAAATTCATCTGTTCATATTAAAAATATCAACTCTGCTTTTAAACACTGTGATATATGATGATATCCTCTACGAAAGCAGCCAATTAAATGTGATGTAAAGGTGAAACTGACATTGATAACGAGGCCGCAGAGCTGAAACTGCTCAGGTGTGATGATGTCATGGTAACATGGCTCTTGTGCCAACTTCATAATGGCTCCACCTGCAGCCAGCCTCAGACGTGACATGTCTGATTTACTGTGAAGAGAAAGACATTTAAAAAAAAAAAAGGGGGGTGGGGGAACAGGAATTAATTAAAACGACTTTATAAGTGGCAAAGTTGTATAAGTGGACCACAGAATCTGTAATGAGTTTCTAAATTAATTTAAAAATGTGATAAATTAACAATGTGTTGTTTGAAGTGATGCTAGTGAGCTAGCACTCTAAGGTCTCCATCCAAAGCTAGCTATTTTTGGACCCACTCAAACATGGCTATAAACAGCTATACTGTGAGTCAGCGCTGCGACTTTCAGTCTGAGGTACCTGATCTTCTTCTGCTCCGTAAGGTCTCCCTCGCTGACCAGCATGGCTGATAGCAGACGCAGGGTGGAGTTTGCTGACTTAGATTGGTTATTCTTCATTCCTAGTAACCAACGCACCAGCAGCTTGATGGCCTGAACCTGGTCGAACAGGAATGGCAGAAATTATTTGCCAAAGAAGGATCCACGTGTCTTTGCAACATATCAGTCTGCTGTACAAAACTATTAAACAAAATCTCATTCTCTGTTAATAAAACATTATAAAATAAAATTATTAAAATGAATAACCTCAATCAGTTTCTCCTAGAAGTGAAATATGCCTCACAGAAGTGTGTGCCTCCTACCTTAGCTAGGACTTCAGGTGAGACTTCCTCATCAGTGGTCCACAGTTTACCATTCTTGTTTCCCACCGACTGGAGACACAAAGTTACATTTTCACTCTTTTCTTTGCATATATGCACACTTCTCAACAACAGGACTCTGTGTAATTGTTAAAAGTATCTGCACCACTGCCATGACTATATACAAAAGCTGGGCTTCACACACCCTGTCATTCATGAGCAAGTCCTTCACGATGAAGTTAGCCACAATGGATTTCATTGGTGAAGCAAACTGATCTGGGGCCAGCATGGAGATGTGGCCCAGGGACACAAGCGGAGTGATGAGCTGCTCTGGGACATCTGCGTTCAGACTACGTGACAGAGGCTGAGGGTGAAGACAGAAACAACATGAATGCATTCATATGAATAAATAGTCAATAAAAGACGGCACACAGGATAGAAAAATAGCAGATACAAGGATGACATACATAGATCCTTGTAAGTTGTTAAATAAACAGTTCCCTACCTCAAAAATCTGTGCAAGCTGCACCTCCTTGTTGTTAAAGATGGCATGGATACAGTGGACAGCCTGTTTGGCCTGGTGAGGTGTGCCCCGCTTGGCTTTCTGATGCAGGATGGGAATCAGAGTCCTGATGGACACATACGAACAGACAATATTAACACTAATGCAGCAGAACATTTCTCTCATGCAGACAGTGACCCAGTCCTTCTGGAAGACCTGTCTTAACTGTGTATTTGAACACACAGGATCAAGTAATACAATGGCTGTAATGTTTTAAGAGACCAAAGAAACTTTGATAGACCTAATCTAAACACAAGAAGATTCCTGCCTTATATAATGTTCAACACAAGCACAACAGACTTTATGAGTTTATTATTTCCACACATACATCTAAAAGCCAGTGTCATTCATCTATCTCTTACGATCTTATCTGTTGTAACTCTGTTTCGATCTTCTGCCCAGTATTTCTGAAAATCTGTATGGCTGCTTCTGCCACTTTGTCGTCTTCCATTTTCAAACACTGCAGCAGAGATTCGTAGGTCTCTGCTGAGTGAAAGGCTGTGGGGTGGGTGAATGACAGGACCTAGAAACAGAGTGAAAATTTTTTTTTTTTTGCAACCTCAATGTGTTGATTCAACATATTACTTGTGCATAAACATACAATCAAGCCTCAAAAGATGTATTTCAGTATGTTTGATCCAAGGTACCTTCAGTAACTCCAGTCCAGAGCGGATCGCTGTATCAGGGGTAACACCCTCCTCATCGTCATCAGCTGTGCCCTCAATGGACTTGTTCAGCAGCTTAACCAGAGCACTGAAACAAAACATAAATTATTATCATCGTCCTTGTTTTAAACTAATGCATACCTATGTGACTTTCCTGACAGCTTTAAGCACTCTCAGATACATTAGGGTAGCAAGTATTACCAGAAAAGTGGGACACTGCATCACTAAATGCCATTCAGTGTGTGTATTTCCTTTCTCGTGGTGTTTTTCCATCAAGTAGAAAGGGTTAAACGTTTGCCCTGACTGAAGACTGCAGTGATACCTCACCACCACTAGGTGTCTCAGTGAATGAGAAAAGCCTGTTAATGGTTCAGTGTTACACAACAACACAGAAACACAGAGTCCATGAAGCACTCTGAGTGAAATAGTGGAAGATAAACTGTTGGTCTGGCACGTGACTACACTGCTTTGGTTTAGTATACAAAAAAACAAGACAAAACACTCATCTAAACGAGATTTACAAATCCTTTTCTTGCTTTTAAACTAAATAAAAATGTACTATCTGTAAAAGTAACATATTTTGCTTGAATTACGTGAACATTTACTAATGTTTTTAGTCTGTTGGCAGAGAAAAACCCAGAGCTTGACATGTGGAACATGTCAGGAATTTTCTGACCTGATGGCCTCAGAGTCGATGTGAACAGGGGCGATGCGCTCCAGCAGGAACTTTACCATCTCCAGGAAGGGGTTGGTGGGCTGTTTGGGAAATGTCAACTTCCGAGTGATCTCCCTCTGCACACAAGACAAACAGTAAACTGTAAATACTAAGATTCATGGATGTGTGCTTATATATCTGCATACACATTTACACCATACCTTGTTGCTATGCTACATCTGGAACAAATTTCCTTGATGTATCTTTATTCCTTAACTCTAAAGTTGTGATCATTTTACAGTTTCATATTCTACTTAGCCCATAAAAAGGATGGGGGAAAAAAAAGCACATCTGTCTTTGTTTCTTGGCTCTGTGCCAGAATTCAAAGCTGTAGAAATCTGACCATCAATCTGAACATCTGCACCATATTCATTTTAGGGAATAAAGCTGTGTGTTTTGAAGTCCCTGGACATTTTATACATTGATAAAATAAACAGTTTGCTGCAAATATCACAAGTTTCTCCTCAGTTGATGACTGCTACAGGAAGATTATAGGCCCAAAAACAAACTCATAGCATCAGACCTTGTGCTTGTAGTCAACATGTTAGCAACGTTAACACTTGTGCGTTGTGTTAAAGATTTAGAGAAGAGGATACTGTCAGTGTTTCTGTAAGTGACCATACATGCTCAGGCAATTAATGTGTTCTGTATCCTCTCACCACACAGATCTCAGCTTGTTTGCAGGAGCACGTCGGACTGATGAGCATCTCCAGCTGGACTCTGAGCTTCTCGTCCTCACCAAGAACCTGGTTGAACTTCTTCATGAAGTCCTGAGCCTTTCCAGCATCTGGCAGATTTTCTGTAGGCACACAGTAGCATGTGATTAGAAAGTCAACCCAGAACTTAACTATTAAAAAAATGCCAAAAAACTAATCTGAGACATAAAAACATTGTGTACTACAAATGATTGAGTGTGTTTCCAACTTACTGGCAATACTCATCAGTTTCCCAAACATTGCTGTATTATTCGCCTCAGACTAACAGGGAATGAGAAAGAAATGTGTTAGACGCATTGGCATGCATTTCTGAAAGTGTTCTGAAGAAAAAAATGAAACGGGTAATTATTGTGTGTGTGTGTGTGTGTGTGTGTGTGTGTGTGAACATACGATTGGCAGCTTGTGAAGGTCGAGCAGCTCTTTGACGAGGCCTCTGAGCATGTTTTGACACTTCCACATCTCGTTTAGGGCCCTGAAAGCAGAGATCAATTAGACAAAGTGGAAAGGGGAACAGGTGAGATGAGAGGTGACAAGAACACAGAGGAATATCAATATCCTGTCCTTGTGACGTGTACTCGGTGACCTATCATTGTGCTGTTTGTTTTCTTGTGGTGTGTAGATACAGGGTTAGGTTTATGTTCCATTTTGCAGTTTTGTGAAATGTGTTTGTGGCAAACATACAGGTCAGTGTTCACATATACAGTCTAAAATGGATGTGTATTTTTGCTGAGATGTGCGAATATTGTAGGTTTACTGACTTGACAGCGTTTGTGTCCAGGCAGGCATACAGGTAGTAGAGACATTTCATCTTTTCCTCTGTGTCAAGACTGTGAGGGACCATGTACTGAGCAAAGATCTTCTCAACTAATAACCTGGAGAAAACAAGAAGAATTTTATGAATAAATTTCAAAGAGAAAATGAAACAAATAACTCATCAGGGGAATCTCACGATTAGATTTGATGGATGGAGCACTCAACATGCTGTGTCGCTGTCATATCACTAGCAGTGAGGAACAATCTTTCTGGTGCAATGTCAGTACAAAAGAAAGCCATCTTAATGATACATACTGTGCAGGTGAAGGTTATGTACAACAAAAGACTATTTAAACCAAATTATTTTTCCCCTGATAAAAGTAAGTTCTGTAAAGTGCTGCAGTGAATTGATTTGCCGACCTTGATTCTTAGGGTGGGACTTTGGAGTTCTGCTTAAGTTTGTCTGTAGGTGATGTCGTACACAAAATACTTTCTCTTCGTCCTACCAAATATCAAGTCGTTACGTCCAAAAGGCTGTCCAGGTGCACTGTGCCTTTGCAGTTGAGTTTTGCCTTGTGTGAATCTTTTTTGGCATTAATCAATCAAATTCTTTACAGCATCAAATCATATATATATGCACACAGTGAAGCTGGCGTGTACAGAATGTGTGTTCTCACTTGTCGTCGATGCTGTTCTGATAGTAAATGTGCAGCAGTTTGTCTTTGATCCAGCTGATCTTCAGAGCAGACTCCTTTCCGGCCTCATGGTGCAGACAGTATTTCTTGTAAAGCTGAGCCAGGCCCATCATGGCCTCTTTACGCACACGCCACTACGGAGGGAAAGAGGAGAGCAAAGGAAACCAGATTAAAGGAGGGCAGGATTAAATTAAGTTTGGGAAAGTCAATTTACTTTTCTGATTTTATGAGGAAAGTAATCTGGTGTTCAGGGAAATTCCAGCATTGTTACAAACACAGATGCATATTAAAACCTTGTGAAAATACAAAATGTAAATGTGGGGAAGATGTTATTAAGGACCCAGAAATTTTATTTTGCATGTATTTAAGGTCTAAGACTGCTGATGATCTGACTGGAATGAGATCATATTATAACTCGCTATTAAAATGTCAATGAATGACAAACCCATAAACTCATACATTACTACCAGTATTTGATACATTTCCATCATGTCTGTTGTAATATTTACATATATATATATATATATAAATATAACTGTCTTACCCTCTTATCCAAGGTTCTTTCCCGTACAAAGCCCAATAGCTGGTCATTGACCAAGTTGAGGTCTTTCTTCCCAGCATTGATGATGGTGACAATGACGTCATGACGGATGGCTTCCTCTGGGTCATGGGAACGCACCTTCAAGTACTCTGAAAGGATAAACCAGAAAAAGTCATGAGGCACATCTCTTTAAAGCATAATGTGAAAGTACGGATTAAGCGACAAGGAAAAGGAGAATGTTATCCACACAAATTTAAGTGCAAAAACCATTATCACAAGATTAAGCACACCTGTCAGGTCTCTTGCCAGGTCCGGGTGGTTCATGAGGCAGTGGCTGGCAAACTTTACACACTCTAGCCTGACTGGTACATGGATGTCATTGAACCTGGGAGGAAAACATCAGTTGCACATAATGAATTCAAGTGATTCGTGCAGCAGACTTTGAGAAATTGGGTGATTTAGTATGTGAGTCACTAAGGAAACACAAATTAGGTTCCTGAACAAAACTAATAGGACCATAAAGGACGAGGAATACAAATTTTCATCTGCCCATTTTCTTCTGAGATACAAACAACTTCTCTGCTGTTCCTAAGTATAATTCAAAAGCTTTCCTTTTTAGTTTTCATTGTCCTATTCACCTCTAAATCCAGCTTAAAAAAGAAAATCTCCTGTATTGATAAATCACCTCTAGGAGTAAGAACTACATCAGGGAGATGTTCACCAACCCTTCAAAATAATAACAGGGTCTTTTCACTAAATAGTCTGAATGCATTTTTAGAAAATTTTGTTATGTATTCTCTAACAATGTTATCAATAACAAAACCTTCATCACTTTCCTCTGACTCTCTCCTGATTGAACTAAATCAGCTTAGAGCATTATTTACACTGCACCGTGTTCATGCAACTCACCGTCCTAAGAAACATTGCCACAGTGGTCTGTTCTGTGAGGCCAGCTCTGAGTCTTTGGCCCCAAACAACTTAGCTAGCAACCGAACAACAGCCAGACGCTCCTCGCCATCATTGCTCTGCAAATACAAAACACACACAGCTATTTTAACACAGGTTATATTTTTTTTTTGCGTCCCTTCAAACTCTTATTCATTTTGTTCATGGTTACACTCTTAACACAAACAGGCAGATGTCAAACTGTCAACCATCTGTCAACCCACGACTTGCACAAACAGAACAAAAATGTATCTGTGAGTGTTTCTACCACTGCCATGAAAATAATTTCATTTTAAATTGCATTTGATATATTTTTTAATCTCACATTTTGATGTAAAGTATGACAGCTTCTGATTCCACCTGACAGATGTGTGGTCATGGTAATGGCCATCCCTGAAAGTATCAGTACTGTGTGGTTTTCTATTGTGTAGTGTGGCCTGTATTGTACCACAAGCTTCTATATTTCATTAAAATCCTGCTTAAAACCAAACTTTTCAAATAACTGAACAAGTTAAAATTGACTGAATAAAGCTTCTAGCTAAAGAAAAAAAACTTTGGTTAACTGCTATGACAAGATGATGCATTACATAGGGGTAAAACTAACTAAAGCTGAAAGATCAGTTGCCTAAAAAATGCTCCATCATTGTAGAACTGCACTCATAAAATTTTGCTGACCTCGCAATAGACAGTTCAACATAAAAAATAAAATAAAATAAAAAATTCAGAAGAACCAGATGCGTTTTGTTTTATTCCATGCATTCTTCTGCCTAGTACCCTGGCACTTACAACGCCCGCAATGACACTGACCAACAACTTGATTTGGAGATTCAGGTATGTTATGCTAGTGGCAGCTAATGTAGCCTTGTCTGCTAACCCCAAGGAGAAATGAGTGGCCCAAAAAGGTCTGGTGAGCTCACTTTTTCCTGAATCCACACCTTCTGATTTTTTTTCCCTTTCATTTGCAAACTTGTTGCTGTCAGTCACTGACAACACAAGATATCTTAAGGTAATTTGTCAGATTTTGCACACCTACCCAGGTGCTACAAAAGACTTTAAACAACTTTTCAACATATGCAGCAGAACTCTCACAGGCCTGTAAACAGAGTTTGGTGTGTAAAA
The DNA here is from genome assembly GCF_000690725.1 of Stegastes partitus. Taxonomy (NCBI): domain Eukaryota; kingdom Metazoa; phylum Chordata; class Actinopteri; family Pomacentridae; genus Stegastes; species Stegastes partitus. The sequence continues at coordinate 148,010 of NW_007577854.1, read as the reverse complement.
TACAAAGCGTGCCCCTCTAAGCTTCATAATCTGACAGATGGTCAGTTAAACATCAATATTAGCATGCAAATAATTCAATATCAAAAGTGCACATGATTATTAAAAGTAGAGCTACTGTTTGGTTAGGTCTAAGGTACAGTGTGTCATTCTGTTTGTTTTGGGTGTGTGTTTGTTTGTATTGTGTTAACCTTAAGTTTAAACTCCAGCTGTGGCATGACGGAGGTAAGCAGCATAGGGTCGATGGCAAACAATTCCTGGATGAGGTCAAAGACGTGCTCTGACAGGTCACTGACTGATGACTTGCCCATCACTAAAACCTGATTGAAGAACTGAGGAAAGAAGAAAAAACGGTCTGAGATAAAAACTTACTGATGAAGACGTACTGTTGATCTAGACACTAGTTTTTGTTGACAGAATTTAAAGACAAAGAAATAAAATATATATATATAGAGAGAGAGAGGATGGTACTCACATTTGCAATGCATGTCTCAATGGTTTGGACGGTCCTCTTCAGCAGAGTCTTGGCAAGGTCGTATGCTTGCTTATTCAGATTCTGTTCCAAGGAAAATTACACAGTGATTGGTTAGTTCAACTATGAATATTTTACTGAAACACTCACTGATACACAGCACTGTCAAGCTTTTGGTCAAGGCTGCAAGGCTGCTAGTTACAAATATTTTTCTTAAATTTTCATCAAGAAATGAGCGGTTGTGAAAGGGAAGAGTCTCCCAGTCGTAAGGTTAGCTTAAAATGTGTTTCTCTTTACAACAAAAAACAAAAGGAGAGAAAAATATGAGGAAATTCTCAACAGGCTAATATCTCACAAAGTAATTTAAGAAATAATCAACATTTAAATCATGTGTATTACAAATGCTAATTTTAAAATTAATTTTACATTTTTATAAACTGTTTTCAACATTAAAAATAAATATCCATTAATATTCATATACTTACTATAACATAAATGGGGTAAGGGTTGGACCAAACAGTCACATAACAATATCTGGAGATATTTCTAAACAATGCAAATTGAATACAAATAAATGGTGTTATATTGAAATAATACTGTACTTTATGGTCTTACCTTGTGTGCAGGGATGAGGTTGATGAGGATTGTGTCCAGCAGCTCTTGTGTGACTCCGTCTCCCTCCATGATGATAGAACTCATCAGGTCCATCATGTGCATCTGCACCTTCTGGTTATGGCTGTTACTGAGGACACAGAAAGACAGAAATGTGGACATTTTAACCTAATAAAAGAAGGAAAATATTCAATCATAAATTTAAAATGAAGCAGTTAATATGATCCCATTCATGTTACAATGAATTGTACTAGTAAATAAACAGTTTAAACACACAAAACATCAAGCGTTATAATGTTCAAACAAGACTTTATACATGTATCAGTCTGCATGTTTCTATGTTCGTGAAACATGTTAAACTCCAAAATAAAAACACTCTGCAATATTCAAGTTGCACAAAAAGACTTACTTGATGACAGAGAAGAGTGTTTTGAAAAGCTGGATGAAGATTTCATTGCAGTCCTCCAGTTCAAAGCAAATGTTGTATGACTTAACCCATGCCAGGTTCTACGGAAGACACACACAAAACCCACAAAAAGGTTCTTCTGTCATTAGCAGTCAAAGAGTCCAGTGTTCTTTTCCTTGAACTACAATCCAAAAATCTGATATTTTGATGATTTTCATTATGCTCTACTACAAACAATATTTTTTTTTTAAATTAACAGATGTCAGAAAACCAGACTTTGGAGAGCCCAAGGTGATGTCTTTGAATATCTTGTTTTGTCTAATCTAAACTCCAAAACCTGAAGATGCTTAGTTTACAGCTAAATATGACAGAAGTACAAAATTGTGCTATTTCAGAAACTTAAAACTGAGAAAGTGTAGCAATATTTAAAGTAACTTTACTTGAAAATGACTGAATGACCGCTTCACTGTTTTAGCTCTACGCATAAGCAGCTGTCCCTTTTATAGTCCTTTCCATCCTACCAAGTACTCAACTTACCTCCAGTAGGTAGAAGTATCGGTTGAACTGAGGGCTCTTGGTGTCCTCTAGTCCCTTTAACTGTCTGGTGATGAACAGGAAGATGTCCTGGAGAAAAGACAGCAACTACCATGAACATGTGATTGAATTAAATGCTTTTGTTAGTATTGGCAAGCCTTCAAAAAAATGAAAAAAGTCTCCTGCAAAACTCTCAAGACCACAGATTTGTCCAGAAGAAGGAGCGACAAAGCTGATCACGAGGGGTTTCCAGCCAATATTCACAAACGTTGCACACTACGGTTTTGCAGGAAAGATCTAGAAGGTGCCTAATGAGTACTAGTAGTATTCCTGCTGCAAACCTAATATGTATATCAATTTAGTTGATTTTTACATGTAAAGAGGTCAGACCGAATCCTACACTAACACCAGTTTTTGAGTACATTTTTATAGGGAATGCTGAAAGATGAGCCTGAATGAAATGAAGACTCATGACTCAGAGGGTGGCAGGGGATTGTGAACTTTTGACAACCCACTCTACTATTATCTAGGAAACAGGACATTAACTGAAAAACAGTGGAGAGTTGTATTTAGCTCACAGAATCTGCACACACTTGCTATTTCAGTTTGTGTTATCAGCAACAGTATGGACTATTCTTAGATACTACTGCCCTGAAGACAGTGCTCCGTCCTGGGTCAATTCCTAACCTTGAGTTTGTCGTGGGAGGTATAGGGAGCCTCGGGAGCATAGATCCTGAAGATGTCAGCCAGACAGCAGGCCACCAGTAACCGTACATCTTTATTGGGGTTCCTAAGGAAGAACTCTGAGGCCAGGTGGAGTGCCAAGCCGAGGTACTGCTGCTTCTCCTCTTCAGAGTCTTGATCCATGTCCATGTAGGTTTTAACCACCATCTGTTTAACAGGGCAACAAGGGTGGAGGATGAGATGAGACACGTTTTTAACCAGCCAAAATTAAAATAAATAGTACAGTATTCTCTTTTCATCTTGAACATGAAAAAATAAAATTATAAAATCAGCACCTGGAAACAAGCAGGAAATTAATTTAAATCAAAGCGAACAAGCATCTTATTCATGAGGAGGCTCGTTGTTCTCTGGCATTAATTGTAACAGAAAATGTAATTGTGAAATAAATAGTTGAAAATCATGTCAGCCCCTTGATTCGATGAAAATAAAAAAACAGCATTCAGACAGCATGCTCATATCAGAAAACCAATATTTTGCGAGTTGCAGATATATCGACTTGGATGTGTATGTTGGTTGGCAACAAGAAATCGCAGCACAGAAATGCAAAACTAGGTTTGAGATTGTACAGAAAAATTGTACATCACGTAGCACTGACAATGATAGCGCAAGAACAAGCAAAGATACACATCAAGGAAGATGGGTACAAACTGTAGACGCCTCTGTGCACAGTAGCTGAAGCAATTTTTCAGAGCAACTTATAATGTCAGAGTCTTATGTCAGAGCTTGATCAACTGGAAATGGCTGCACTGGGTTTTATGTGAAGGCTGAAGTGAGAGTCCTAAGATACAACAGTTTACTAGTGAACAAACAAAACTGTGAGCTAAATGGAGCTAAAACAGAAGAGCTTCACAGTTCTGTAATAATTCTCAACGGGAATAGGATGTACATCTGACCATTTAGCAAAGAGTTACTGAATTCAGTTTTGATGCCGACAACGTGGATGTAGCATATTAAAAATAATTTTAAAAAAGCAGCATGAAAATGCTCTTCTTTTTCCAACTAGAAAATTGCAACTGGTGGCAAATTCTCTACCACTGAGTCCACACCCTTGTCACTAGTTTCTTTAAAAGCCACTGATCAGATAGAGTGACCAGTACACAGAGACTCCTTTGACCAGTGACTATAGAAGGCCATGTGAAAATGCAGCTGTATTCAAATAATGCGATGTCACAGATGACAAGAGAAAGACGAGAGCGAGTTATCTGCATGCTGGATGCTGGCACGTCAGTTAGGACCGTAGCCAGACATTTGACTGTCCACAACTCCACCATTTGTGGTCAAAGAAACCGTGTCAGACAGCAGGGTGCGACAGACAAACCGCCACATGATGCTCTGGAGGGATGCATCAACAATAACAATATAATCCTCGCCGCAAACTGCCCGCCATCTTTGCCAAGCGCTTAAGGAAGAGTGGGATAACATTCAACAAGCCAGCATTGACAATTTGACTAACTCTATGCATGGCAGATGTGTCACTTGTTTCTGACCACTGACCCCACTTTCAATCTGTCCATTATCATTCCCAATATAGTGTCTACTTGGTTGTTTCATGATGTCCATTCTGTTGTATTTATGTCATGTGTTGGAACAACAACTTCTTACTCCAGTATGTAGAAAATAATGCATATAAGTCAATGAAATATTACAAGCTGTGTTTAGACTTTTGTTAAGTATACACCAAGTATGTATGGTGATGAAGGCTTGGTAAACAAACAAAAAATGGCACTATTGCTTTGCTTTTCTGAGTGCTGTGGCTACAGTGGAAAGTTAAATGTCAAAGTGAAAGGACCATTTTAGTTTTAAGTTGCAGTTTTCCAGTTCTTATCCAACTGACTTTTAATTGTCTCTGCCCATTTGGATTTTATTATAGCAAACAAACAAGCTAAAATTATGTCATTTTGTAAATTCTTGGTTAAACACAAACCATGATGTCTGAGTTTATATTCACACCAGTCTAATCAAACACCTCAGTTCTTATGGATAAGCAGTAGGAGGCCATGCTTTAAGCTGCCACTTCCTCCGTCTGTGTGTATGTGTGTGAAAGAGAAAGAGTTGAAGCATAGCAGCGGAGCTCTCAGCAGACAGGCAGCCAGCAGGGGTGGGGGATGGGCCAACAGCTCCAGCAGACTGCAGAGCACCACACTCACTCCTACACACATATACTGTATACACACGCACACAAAATCACCCCAACCCAGGCTGTTCTTAGCTGAAACAGTCACAACCCAGCAGAGGAAGGCTCTCCACACAGGCACAAGTGTGTGGGCCTGTTGAGCTGTAGAGTATGCAACGCTGCAACCTCAGTTTATTGCAGTGTATCTGGACAAAATTTTAGCTCTGCCTGAAAGTATAAGCTGTCAAATAGGTGCTAATGCAAAATCTGAAAGTACACAACAGCTAAATGTTTAAACCACAGCTTCACCCTGTAATTCATGCAAGCAGCTCTGATAAGATCTGAGGAACTTATAAGAGAGAACCATTTCCTTCCCAAGGGCGGTTCAAAATGTGCCTTTACCCGTTCTTCCTTCATTTAATTCAAACAGGTGGCAGTCTGTTGGAATCCTTCAGCTAAGATTAAACAGACATTAGCCCGGCATGAAATAAATGCAGCCATCCAGTAATTTCACCAGCAACAAGAGTGAGAGCACAAGGGGCGAGAGCAAAAGCATGCTCTGCAATTGGGCAAAAAAGTGATACATGGCTCAACTTTTGCCATAATACAAGTATTGTATTTTGAAAATGCTGCTACAGGCCCACATTCCTGGTAGATTCCTAATAAGAGATAAAGCAACAGTCCTATTTACCTGGTAATCATCATGATGGGATAAAATTACAGTTTTTGCTCATGATAAGACTACAAACTCACTGATCTGTTACTCAAACTGGCCATCCTAGTAAATTTTACATTATCAAAGTGCTACCCAAAGAATCAACCCCTACAAAAAACACTCCCATGTGTATTTTTTGGAGTCCCAACACCCACCAGCAGGTTTGAAATGTATGCTGTCTTTAAAAGACAAAGAAAAAAAGAAGAATTTTCAAGATTTTCTCATTTTTGCCATTTTTTAACGAATCATGTGTGATGCGTGTCTATAGCAGGAAAATCCAAATCCATACTTATCACTTAACTTACATATATTTCATACAAGTCCCTGTATTCTACATGCCTGATTTCAAAATCCAACAATTATCAACAAGTAATAAGCATATCCTTCAAAAAACTATACTCCTCAGTACAACTGAGAGCCTATGAGTGACTCAACGGCAACAAATAGTCACAAGACAAAAATGTAGTGTCTTTGCGGCCGGAATGCAGCCCATGTTTACAGAGCAGATAGCATGACACGTATGGAAAACATATTAGCAAGATTGAAAATAAAATAAAATTTAACAGGCAATAAACTAAACAGCATGGATCAAAAACTGTACACAGTGAAGCAAGTTGTTGGAAGATACATTCAGCACGGTCAAATATCTTTCTGGAGTTGATACGCATAGTCGTGTGAAAAACACCTAATTTGTAGAAGAACTCTAAGTAGTAAAATATCTACAGTATTTCAGAAACGGGACATGGTTTTTTCTTTTTGTAAAATAAATAATGAAAGAAATTCAACTCTTTTTGTGATTTCTGGTATTATAACATGCACAAAGGGAAATTTGTGTTGGAGGGGAAGGCTTGATATTGCAATGAAAAATGAGCCCACAGTAAGAAAAATGTGAAAGGAGTAAAAAAAAGAAAAAAAAAAGAAAAGCAAAAAAACCCCAAACAAAAAATACGCACAGACAAATTATGATTCGGAGGGTTACACACAGCTATTTCTAGTTTAAACACCTGGTTTGGTTATAAGCAACATGCAACACTGCTGCGACACACAGTAAAAGCAGCATAAGCTTAATTCATGAGGCTGGTATCAAATGACTACAGGTGGTTCAACACTGGCTTTCTTGCCAAGAGACTATCACCACTATCGTGTCTGAGTGGCAAATATGGAGCTCCCGCCCAGTTAGCTTAGCTTGCAATAAATCAAGTTGGAACAAATAGTCTGACTGTGTTCAAAGGGAACAAAATACACCTAATAGTACTTGAAAAGCTGAACAACTACCAAAGTTCTAACTTGTGTCTTTAATGTATAGAAAACCCTAATGTTAAAAATAACAAGTCCTCACAGCGAGATGTCAAGCAGGTCATAGCTTTAGCTTTATGCAACGGAGAGAATTGTAACAATCTTCTCATATTACTCTGCAAGACAGTGAATGAGGGTATTTCCCAAAATCTTAAAATATTCCTTTGACTAAAATATTTTCTCTGTCAGAGATAAAGAGTAAAATTGAAACAGTCAACTCCACAGTTCAGTCAGATCAAACAGATGTTGTCTACCAGTTTCTCATCCTTTCTTAAATTTCTGTAAAGAGCACTTGTTTTTATACATCTCAAAGACGACATGATCAGTTTAAAATACAGCCATTGTGTAAGCTCAGTTAGCTATTAAACTAGTATCATGTTAACTTGTCCTACTTCACCAAACATGCCAGCTCTGGCAATGGAACGGTGTTAAACAATTCAGAATCAGATCAGAAACCCTTTATTGATCCGCAAAGGGAAACTGCTTTGCCTTAAAACCATCAATGCCCACGACTGTATGTCCAGGTTTCCCTAGCATGCTAGATGGATCACACCACTCCCCACTACAGACCAAATAATCACTATCAGCAGTCAGGCAAAAGGCAGGTTTTTACTTGTGCTGAGTAGACGAAAGGTGCCTGCAGTGGCCATGAGTGTGCATATTATAAAAAGGTGCATGGGCCAAAAACAAATGCGTTGCCACCATACATTTAAATGCAAACTGAACAGGGAATTCATACCATCTGGAGTAAAATACAAACTGCCTACGATAACAGAAGTTTCAGAAAATGTACCTTGATGTGCCGTTTTTTCTTTTGTTAACATTCTGTCAATCCTCTATGTTAACTTGGCTTTTTGTGTATATTTCGTAAATATTGTTTTTTTCCCCATAAATGTCAATTTCAGTTACATGAATAGGGATTTATTACAAGTTGAGATGCCTGTTATCCTTTGTTTACCCTGGCTAACACAGACTCGGCTTATTAGCTACGCCTACACATTCAGGATTTTGCAGCACACAAAGTGAATGTAGCTAAAAGGACAAAGATATGAAGAGTGCTGGATGTTGGCAACAGTCTCCTGTTTCCATTTTTTTCCCTACAAAGTCCAAAACCTATTCTTTCAGTTAATGTTTCAGTTACATAAATAAATATAATACAGGTTATTCTGGAAACTCTGACTTCTCAAACATTCAACAAATGAGCAACAGTGTTGTTTACTTGAAAGTATGATTGTGTTGAGTACACACCATAGGCTGAAGTGTACACACATTTTGCCATGATACAACATTAGACCAAAGCTTTATTTTCTGCAGGGGAAAACATGACATTTTTATGTTTTTAGGCCTATATGTGCAATACATGTGAGCAAGAGTAATAGACCTGCACCAATGACAAAGTCATAATCATTATGCATACTGAAAATGTAACCTATCACATACATATGACTGTTGGTAGTAAGTAACTCAGTACAGTTATTTACATTAATGATAACTTTGAATACAGTCATGAGTCTCAGGTCTACTTTCTAATTCATCTGCACTGGTTGCGTTTAGATGACAAATAGGCCTGATAACAGCATACAGCAAACACAAGCTTGTCCAGCAGGGATAAACTGAATAACAGAATCCACACACTCTTGATTTCATGTCTTAATACCTTGTAGTCAGAGACAATTTCTTGTCAACAAATATCAATGTGCAAGGTCATATATTCAGTAAATCCCTTTAGTCAATGCAACTGCAAAATAACCAGAGTCAGCTAAACATCCTAAGTCATGACAACCCCATAAACTGCGGCCGATCCATACAGTTTACAGGACAGTCGTGACTCAAGGCAGCTAATAAAACCAGCTATCTACTACGTGACTTCCTAATTTGAAACTACATTTTGTGCCTGCTGTAATTTAACCTATAGCAAAAAATGTAAGCGATGTTTTTTAACCCAGGAACAAAGGGAGTCCGGCACAGGCCAACAGCTTCACACAACATTTCCTTGATTCAATGTTGACAATCCAAACACAGGATTAATAGTAAGAGTCATAATATAAGGATAGACTCAACAAAACACACCTTAAATGTATGCTATAAAACCTAAAGCTATAAATACACAGACAAAGAAGCTGTGCATTTTTTGTCCACAATAACTTTGGTTATGGGCTGACTGTAGATGAAAAGACAGAACTGAATTGTCAACCTTATAAAATAAGCTACCTACTTGCTAACTGCTCTGCTCAGTACAGCAGAGTACAGTGCAGTGCATTCTCTGATTCAGCAATTTTGTCCAGCATGTCAAGGCCAGGGGTTGTGTACTTTATGTTCACTACACTACTCTATAAACAGTTCTAGGATGTCAGGAAACCCTTTCAGTATTAGTGTAGCAAACAATCTAATGTGATTAAGAGGAATCACAGGATCCCTGTAAACACCGATGCCAACTTTCAAACCACTGCGGATTAGAAGTATGGGTAGCAGGTCAGGATATCAGGATGCATTGTGAAAAGGTCTAAAACCCACGTATACTATTTAAATGAAATGACAATACAGTGGTGTGAAAGGAGTTGCCAGTAGTGATGAAGCTATAGAGAATTTTCAGCTGGATCTGTAGCTCCCCTCAGTTTTACAGAGCTTTATAGTGAGTTCAGGTCAATGTTTAGCTTTTTCAATGTTTAACTCCTTTTTTCTTTTTTACTTTCACAAATCCCTTCGTGTTCGGCCACAGCATGCAGCAGTTGATGACAAAGAAGCTGTAAAAACCCACTGTACACTACCTGCCCAGCATAAAACCACAGACAGGCATAGTAAGCAACTAGCCAGTGACCGTAATAAGGCACTGGCCAATATTGGTTTAAAGAGACAATATTTCCCTCAGGAGTTGGTTAGACAAAACAGAGCTGAAAGAGTGGACTGATAATGTGCTCAGTGGTCACAAATGACACTCAAATGAATAATAACGTTTTTTCATAATGACTATATGTGCAAACAAGCAACAGTTGGCAAACTAATTGGCCACATCGACTTCAATGTGATGTCAATGCTGTGTTAATAACTTGTTTCCTCTGTTCCCAAGTGGTCAGAAAAAAATCAGCTACTGCAGGGTTAAAGAAAGTGTGTGTGATATGGTTGAACTCAAAAATCACAATATTGCTGCAGATTATTTTTACATTTCAAGTATATATATATATATATTCCTATTCCCAGATGTATGAAAAATCTGATATGTAATATTGAACTCAATTAAGTGTGTTCTGCTATTAAGCATCACACAAGGCAACACTCATCAAATATGTACAACAAAAACTTAAACAACTAAATGAAAATGGACTACAGCAGCACCAAAATAGCGAAACTGACAGACAATTGGTTATTTGTACTCCTAGCATATCATCAGTTTGTTTTTCCAAGTTAGCTTGGAGCCCTCACATATCATCAATTGTTTTAATACTGAACAATTTGGGATCCTACATTCAGCCCTTCTGTGACTCCTTAAGTTTTAATTTTATTTGAATAAGTCAGCAGAATCTTGCTTATAATCAGTTTCATTACTACAGCTGCTTTCCTTAGTCTCCCTTAAATGTGAGTCACTGTTTGATCCCTTGTAGTAAAAATAGCTCCAGTGTGTAATGTTTGCTTTTCTTGTGTTCACATTTTGGGATCATCCCATTTTTCCAGCCACAAGGGAATAAGTGGAAGGACTAGAAAAGCTGGAGTCTTAAGAACAATAATGTGTCCTGTTTTGTATCATGCTTCTCTCAAGTTTCAGAACATCACAATACCCTGGTAGTAACAATATGGTTATAAGTGTTGTTTAGGGAGTGTTGTGAGGATTGGGAAACCATTCTGCCATAAAAGACGAAGGGCCACTAAAACATACAGCAGTTTACAAAGTTATAAGGATTTTGGCTTAGTGCCAGGACCTAGATGCTTTATAATGAGGATAGGGTTTGCAGCAAATGTGTTTTGACAGAAGGGAGTCCCATTAACATACCTTCAATCGTTTGACCACCTCATCGTTGCTGATTTTGTCCGTAATCTCTTTCACTCCAGGAGGATAGATGATCTTTCCGTCCCCCGCCGGTTTCTGCTGTTGCGGGAACTCCATGCTTGTTGATGTCTGGTCCACACGGTCTTCTACTGGCCTCTATGGGTCAGAAAACAAAAGTTCAACACAACCATGCTACCGCACTTAGCAAAACCTCGTTTTAAGCATCATTCTCATTTGCAAATCACTAATTCTGTCCACTAAAATTGATAAAGCAGCACCTGTATATTTAACGATATTCTAATCCAGTAAATTTTCCACACAGAAAGCAAACATTAAACCAGCATCGTGCATATTATTAGCTTACATGCTAAATTACCCCAGCTAAACATCAGCTCTACATTTTCCGTAAATTTCTCATAATACACCGTTTAGATACAGAAACGAACTCAACTGCTCTTTCGGTAACATCACAGCAATTTGAACCGCTAAGTTGTTGGAAAACCACTTTATAAACAACACGAGAGCAGCCGGTGAATCTCTACTGTCACACAGGTTATCAAATTAGCTAGCTAGCTACTTGCAGTGCAAACATCATTGGCTAGCAGCTAGCATTTTGCGGGAAGTGCTGTTAGCAGCGAGCGGCTAATACACGTTAGCCGCGCTAACTCGTTAGCCTACTTTGCTAGCCTAGGCCGCAAACTATTCAGGTATCCATCACATCTCCAGCTACAGACAATCACAGAGGAAGTGAAGTATCCTATCATCTTTGCCCAAAATAGCCATGGTCGTGGTCAGTTCCTGTGGTTTCCAACTACTGCAACTACTTTGTGAAGTTTAAAAATGAAGCTAATTTACTTGTTACTGTCTTTTTTCAACTTCCAAGCATCGCTCCGTACTGCCGCTAGTTCACAGGCGAAGAAGGGCTGCTACCGTCGCCTTGAGCCCTCCTCTCTCACCACCAACTTGCCCCACGGATGATTTTGAGCACCCTAACAAATGCAAAATGAATCTATTTTCAAAAATACAAGTACGACTTCAACCCCAGGATATTTGCCAAGCGCTTCCTCGTTAGTATTTACCTCTCAAATGGGCCGTTTTAATTCATTAGTCTGACACAGGTTGGGCTTAGTTTTCGGCACAAAGCTTCTGTCCGTTCAGTCAGTGCTGTCTGTGTGAAGGCTGAGGGCAGAGCGCCTCCCTCGGTCCCACCGCAGTACTGCAGCCCCAAATACATGGCGGGAGTCGGAAACAAACAGCTCCCACACACACTTCACTTTCTGTTCTTCAGTCCATAGTGGGTTCAGGCGAAGTGCTGTTCGCATTTGACTACATTTTTGGGCCAATTAAATGTAATCGCCGTGTTTGATTACACAGCAACATGTATTATGACATTATGTATTGTACAAGGATTTTTTTCCCCTCTGTTTTTGTTTCATATATATATATATATAGAGAGAGAGAGAGAGAGAGAGAGCGAGAGAGAGAGAATATGCTAATAATCGTCGACAACCCTAATTCTAATTATAGTAGTTGTTGCTATATTTTAAAGGACTGACGTGATCGTCTATTAACGCTTATCTCTGCCAACAGTTCCTTTTTGCCCTCACTGCTATTATTACTACTACCAATACTACACAAGTGGCAATAAATTTAGACATTAACTTCAAAATAGAAGTAATTAACTGTGAAATGCTGCCACCAAGGGATCAACTGGTTATTAGCATTCGAAAACTTTACCCATTGAAGATTGTGCAGACCAAATGCTTGGAGGACTCTGATTTTCTTCAAAGCCTCTGCCTAACGAGTATTTTAGTATTTAAGTACCGTTTGACTTAATGTAATATTCACTTGACTGCATGCATTTATCATAACAGGGCCATGACTGTTTTTCAAATGCAGTTAGTACATATATTTACTATTCATATGGGTGTCATTATACAAGAAAATCTATTTATCTTTAGGAGTGGATAACTCAGTCTTCATCACAACATTTTCCAAATGACAAATGTCACAATAGCTTACAGATTTATATGTATGGTGAAAACCTTAAGGCAAAGAACTAATCAAATACATTTGTTGAAGCAATGTATTTGAGTGCATTTTTCAGGTATACGTGCTTTAGTTATTTTTTATTTGCTCTGCAGCATTTATCTGATGGTACGTTAGCAGCTTCATAGATCAAATTATTGTTGATTAAATCCCTACTTACTTGTTAATGCATTGCTAATACTATTCCATATGCTAAATGATTAATGTGATCGTCTGTCAATACGTATTTCCTCTAGCAATTTATTTTTTATCATCACTACTATCTATACTCCAACTTTAACTACTTAACTAGTAGCAATAAGAAATTCAAACGTTAACTTCTCAGTCAATAATAATGAAATGTGAAATACTGACATCTAGGGGTCAACTGATAATTATCAATTGAAAACTACCTATTTCAATACTGTTGAAGTGGGTGAAGTTTTAAATCGTACCATTTCATATGATTTAATATTCATCATGTCAATTAAATACATTTTTGATAATAAAGTTAGGTTAGTATTTTCCTGCAAAATGGGCCAGTTTCTATATGTAATCAGTCCATTTATTTAATACTAATACAAATGTTGTTATACAAGAAAACAGATTGTGTTTCTTGAAACAGTTCAACAACTGTAAATTATAGAAAAGGGCACATGCACAGCAGTCACACTACTGAGCTAAAATGGCTGCATTGGTGTGATAAAATAAACTGCTAACATTGTAAAAACAAATTTTATTGTTTACCACAGTATAGAATAGAATAGAATAGAATAGAATAGAATAGAATAGAATATACTTCATTTATCTCATACCTGGGAAATTTACACGCCACAGCAGCATCCAAAAATATAGAAAGTACGAGAAAAAATAATTAAGTAATATTCATCCTGGTGTCCACACACAGCAGGTCCAAGGCCCCAATTCGAATAGAAAAAAGTACATTCCCAATATGACCATGAAATGTGTTACCAAATATGTAACCTATGAAGTGGAGAGATTGTCTTGTATGTGGAGAAATTTATGGGAATCCTATAAGACTGTCTGAAAAGGATAAACTCCTATAAGACTTCTCATTCATCTGTAAGTGCTCCACTGCATCATTCTAATAGTAAGTGACCATCTTTATGAATCAAATTATATTAAACTTACTACTACAGTGCTATAGCCTATATTCAGGCTATGATGAACACATTGCTTCTATTTTTCCAGTATATTTTGCTTTATTTTACCAATTTTTTCAATACATATTTTTGTCTTGTTTCTGTGAAGCACTTTGTAAGTTTGTCAAGACCTATGCAAATAGTGTTTACTATTATTATAGCCACTGTGTTGTTTTTATTCATTTATTTTTTTGCTACTTTAAAGGTATCGTATGGTGAAAATCTATTTTTATTGTGTTTGTGGCTGTTATAAAGTTGGAGGTGTAACCCAAAAGCTGTTGAGATATGAAGACATTTACTTCTGCCACTCCTCAAGTGGTCAAGATAACTACCACTTATGGCTTGAGGCTGCAGCCAAAGAGGTTGAGCATGAATCAAATCGATCTAGTAGCGGTTCAGAGAGAGTGATGATGCTGTGGCCACCCAACAGCACTTACCATTAAAAACATATGATGAATTCAAGCACAGAATAACCAGCAATGACTATTAAGCTAAGAAATTGCTGATGGCCTGTCAGTCACAGATGCAGAGAGAGTGTTCTTCCTGAAGGGGTTCATACAGTCATGATGAACTGAACCAGCTTTTGGTACTTTGACCTTAAAATTAAACAAACAAATAAATAAACAAATAAATAAAATTTGGGACATGTGAGGCATTCATTAATTTGCTAAAATAAAATAAAAATTAAATAAAATTTTAAAGCATGAAAAAAAACCCAACATTGGACGTTTAGAATCTGTGTTTATGCCACAGCAGTTTATACTTTATTTACAGATGCCATGGCAAACTTTTATTTTGAAGAGACTGCTGTTGATTTCCGACGTCACCCTGTCTGACGGACCTGGCCAACGTTTGTGTTTTCTGATGTACTTCCAGTCGTACAGTGTCGGTTTCCACCACTTGGAGTGCTGTTAGATACCATAACCTTGAGTTGTTGCACTTTGGTTACTCCGGTAATACAGTAGTATGTCTTCGGCTGCGGGCCACCCTCCTGTAGCTCCGCGGCTACTCACTTAGCTCCGTTAGCCGCTAATGAGCGCACACGGCGGTTGCTTCTCGGCCTCGGAATGCCTCGGAGAAAGAAAAACGACCAGAGCCCAGCGAGGCTCCCCGGCGGGCCGCCAGAAGGGGGGAACCTCGGTCACAACTCGGGTTACCCACTACCTCAGCTGAACGAGAGGGCAATGGCGAGCAACTTTCCAGCCAGCGCGTCCGTGTCCGGCGCCGACAAGGAGAAGATGGTCAAAAGCATGCAGGAGATGTTCTCACACCTGGACCCCGAAGTTATTTACATCGTGCTCTCCGAGTGCGACTTTAAAGGTGACTACGACACACGGAAGGCAGCTGTCAAACCTGCTGTGTGACTCCTGGGAAAAGTATTCCTTGTAACTTGGCTAACTAGTTAGCTGTGTAGCTTGTTGTCGTGTGTTTCTGACAGGGCAGAGGCGGTTTACTGTACGAGCTTACTGTACACTGAATGTCCCCATTAGAACTCCATACGTGGTAATGACGGTGTGATTTAAAGCTGCACCTTTGCATGTTTTTTGTGTACACACCCGGGCACCCTCTTCCACCTGTTGCACCTGTTTAGTGCTATGAAAATGCTAAACTAGACATCTTCAGTATAGATGAGTGACAGATCCTGTATGCTTGCTTATATTGGAACAAGTTATCCTGAAATTGAATTGCGATGCCTGTTGTGCTAATAAGACTCGTTTGATTCAGTTTTCTTTTATTGTTCTAACTTCTTAGTTTTTACATAGTTGGATTTGAATTCGTCAACGTAAATTCCTCTAAACGGTGTTTAAATGGCCATCAAGCGCTGAGACTTTAAAGCTTGAGTTATGAAGGTTATAGAGAGCAACGTTTTTCACCCATGTCTCTTTCTTGGTGTCTGGTTACAGTTGAAAATGCGATGGACTCTCTCCTGGAGCTCTCCGTGGCAGCAGAAGATGCAGCCCCGATCCCTCCTCCTGTTTCTGGCTTTGAGCGCACTGCTGCAGCCCTGCTCAGTCCGAGTCACTTTTCTAAACCAGCAGCGGACCCAGACTCCTCCAAACCATTGCAGCAGCCTTCATCTCCTCCCTCCACAAACCTCATGACAGAAGAGCTGGACCTGCTTGTTGATCAGGAGCTACAGACACTAACCGCACTGCAAGATCTAAAGGAGGAGCACCACAACAGCAAGTATTTATCTGCTGATGCATCCCTTTCCTCTTTCCCTCCACCACCTGTCCCTCAGCAGGCCCTCCCTGAGCTGCTTCAGTCCAGCCTGGAGCCTGGATTCAGAGGGCCCTCTGCCAAGCAGCCGGGCCCAGTGGGAGGCTTGTCTGGAGCTTCCTCTCCCCTCAACCAGCTCAGCACGTGGGAAGGCGACATTGTTGAGGGGCAGCAATCTGTCATGGATTTCACACACCTAATAACAGAAACATCTGCAGACAAGCCCAAACCTTCCCTGGACCTGGCAGCTTCAGGGCGGCCTTCAGCTTTTCAGGTATATAAAAAGCAAGACCCTCCCTCTGGGCTCATGCACTCTGATGCAATAGTTGGTGGAGCAAGATCTAAAGTGAACATGCTGAATCGGGAGCTGCTGGGCTCCCCTTGGAACCCAGAGGCCCCAGTTTTTTTGCCTCGTGTCCATTCAAACCAGGGCCCAGCCTTCATTACTCCTGTGGCTCAGTCGCCCTCCAACTGGCCCAGCCAGCCCAGACATGCCTCTCCCTGGCTGAGTCAGGCCTCTGTCAGTCAGGCACCTCTCAAACCTTCGGCTACTATTCCAAAATCCTGGGCCGTACCTGCTGCTCTACAGGTCTCTGCTCGGTGCAACAGGCTTCGTTTAGAAGGGAAGCTGCTTGTGCTGCTTCGTGGCGCTCCAGGATCTGGCAAGTCAACCTTGGCGAGGTAAGAATGTTGCAGTAGTCTGAACAGTGATCTGCTGTGTGCTCTAGTAATAAAGGTTATTCAGTCATGTAGTTTTGCAGTTAGCAGAGTAGAGACAGTCTGTATGCAAAATGTGCCAGACTAACAAACAACAGTTTAACAGCAAGTAGCAGTTTGTCTGACAGATATACTATCACCAATGTTTATTTTGTGTTTGTTTTTTTCAATAAACTAAGAAATCACAAATACACATTAAGTGAAGATTATTTTGTCATTTTCTCTTGGCTTGTAAGGATTGAACTTTTAGGATTGATTTTAAAATTGCACATTGTTACATACAAAGCATTACATAGTAATTTCTCTTTTCTTTATACACATACTCTCTCTCTGGTAGCTCCCTTGTTCCCTTTGCTTTTCTCTGAAAAGAACTGTTTTAAAAGTGCTATTTATTAAGGTTTGGTGACCTGTGTACAAAACTTCCAAATTAGAAAAAAGATGTTTCCATCTCTGTTGATTGAGAAATATCATAAATACCTTAATAGTCAAACAGAAGGATATATGTTTGCAATAAACTAAGAAATCACAAACAATTTTAACAAAACAAACCTTTCAAGACTTTAACCTGTTCCCTTTGGTTGTTGAAGCATGAAAAGAGCATATTGTTTCTCACTCACATACCTTTCAGCAGCCTGGTAACCTGTAGTAATGTTGAAACTACAAATTAGAATATTTTAAATACAGGGCAGGATTTTTTTCAAAACTGATATAGACCTACCATGATCACATTGCCTAAATATTAAAAAGATTAGATGTGTCTCTGGTTAAATCAATAATCAAAAGTTTACTACAAAAGTCAGAGTTCAATCAAGATAGCAGAGTCATATTAACAGCCACAGTTGCATAAGAGTCATTGATGTCTGCTACAGCAATCACAAACAGAGTTACATCACTTGAAAGCCATCTTCACGTGTGTCTCTGCAGAGCCTTGTTGGAGCAGAACCCAGGCGGAGTCATACTCTGCACTGACGACTATTACTACCGTAATGGAACCTACCAGTTTGACCCCACTACCTTGGGGGAGGCCCATGAGTGGAACCATAAACGAGGTAAACAAAACACAAACGTACAGTTGTGATATGACTGCAGAGCAGTTGCAAGTGAACAGGCCTGTGTGACCTTTCAAAGCATTTTAAAAAAATAAATCTGTGTGACTGATTGCCATTGTTTTATTTTTTAAGTGCTCTGTGTTTTGACCCAAGTTGCACTAAAGCAACAAATGCATTATTTCTCTTGTGTTGTCTGTCCTATTTCAACTTTATGCAACAGCCAGAGAGGCTTTTGAGAGGGGAACTAAACCTATCATCATTGACAATACCAACATGCAGGTCTGGGAGATGAGACCCTATGTAGCTCAGGTCAGTCAGCATTGCAAGAATACATGAAGCTTGGTAATAGAGCTTAAGTGGCTAATTAGTTCTGTATCTGCAGTAATTGCTGCTTTTCATATTATCCTTTGTAAATACCAAGAAAATGCTGTAAATGTGCTAATCCTCTTAGAGTACACTTTTCCTAATATCTGTAATTTCACATGTGTAGTGCAGTTTCAGCATACAATGTGTGGTTTAGAGAAGAGCATAGTTTCTAAAACAACACAAATGAGGGAAAACATAGCATTTGAGGTATAGCTGTTACAACAAGTGAGTAGAAATGCTATAGTAAACATAAACTTGTTTTTTGTCTCAAAAAATGATTGGTTACGCATCTGTCCTAGGCACTAAAACATGGATATAAGGTGCTGTTCAGAGAGCCGGACACTTGGTGGAAGAACAAACCCAGAGAGCTGGAGAGGTGGGACAACAGAGGAATTACAGCAGTGTCTGGTTTTAACCCTCTGAACCCCAAACAGGTTTTGGGTCTTTTCTGCTCCAGTTACATTTTCACTCACAGTGGGCCCATTTTTCAATGCAAGTTGTGCACCTCCATAGAAACAGCACAAGGGTATAATGCCCAGTAGAATGCATTCTTTTTTTTAAAGGACTTGGAATCATGTCATGGCTACGCGGTTGCACCAACAAGCACATAATTTTTTTTGCTTTTTCTACTCTGGTTAGAGCAGATGTTTTATTGCTGGCAAATTTTTCAGTGAAACATGTGGAATACAGTGATTTTGATTAAATATCACAATTTTAAGCTTAAATTTGGTTAAGTTTCACCAATCAAAGAGCATGTCACAGATTAGTAGTTCAAGGATTGTCGGAAAGTCCAAATCTGATGAATCTCTCTTAACAGTTTCTGGTTTCATTTTGGCAATTTTGTAAATACCTTACAAACCAAACAGAGGGTTTTGGGTTTCAGAGGATTAATGTGGAATATAATCTGAAGGATTTTTTTTTTTTTACTGTTAAAGAGCCCAATGCTGTTGAAGACAGTTTTATATATTTCAATTCTGTCTATCTGTGTTTATCCGTATGTCCATGCTCAGACGGACAACACATAATGTACCAGTGGAAACAATCCGCCGCATGCTGAATGGATATGACCGCTTCGTCACAATCCAGTCCATTATGGGCTCACGGATGCCTGAGCGGAAACAGCGGCTCCTCCTGGAGAACAAAGACTCACAGTGAGTTTCACTCTAAAAGTTTGTCTCATTGAACTGACATCGTGTTTGTATCAAATGGATGAAGATAACTTGGTTATAAACAAACATTTAAAGAAGAGCATCTAATTTAAGAGTCCATGTGAATATGCTTGAAGTCAAGTTGATTTAAACAGTAGATGATCTGATGAACTTACTGGAATCACTTTCTGCATGAGAGATTTTTAGATGCTGTCAATATAGAATCTCAAAAAACTCACTGAGCTGCAATCTAAGTTTGTCTTGATAAACCAGGAAGTTATGACATTCATAAATAATACAATTATTTACAGATTGAATGCAGTGGAATTGAATTTGAATTATTATTTCTGTCAACTAGGGATTCACAATATTGAGATTTTCACTGTGAACTGATAGTTCACTGAAACTTTTATGCAAAGTGTGTAATAGTTTTAGATTTTTTTACAGTGACAACCTGGATGTCGATCATCCTGTAACATTAACTCTAACTTGATGTAGTTGCAGATGTGTAGAAAGTCTCAGGCTCATTTCTAAGTGACTGCAATCACAGAAACAGAAGTACAAATTTCCAGAACATAACATTTAATTTGGCATTTACTCAAATGATTTGTCTTACTTTTCTATCACTAGGTTCCCTCAAGTGAAAACTGTTTTTTATATACATACTAACAGGACTAATTCTACTTTTTAAAAAAAAAATAAATGCACAGTTAAATATTTCATGGTGTAAAAGAACATACCCTGTTGTGCCTAAAATAAATGAAAACATAACTTCATGCACATCTGGTGATCAGGAATCATCTATATCATTGGGTGAAGTCAGTTGTTGCTATATTGCTCAAATCAGTTATATTTACTGTACCATTAGCACCTCTCTCTCTCTTTTTTTTAGACTACTGTCGCCTGAAACACCTTGTCCCGACCTCGTAGATCAGCCTGGATTGAGCGACGGATTCAAAAAGTCTCGTCCTCAGCTGTTTTCCTCCCTCCCAGATGTATCATCTGTTGGTCGCTCTGGAGAGGTAGAAATGCTGGAGGATGGCATCCACAAATCCACCGAATCGCTTAATGTCCAACTCAGTGACAAATGTACGGACAACCCTGAAATTTCTAATGGGGACAACTTTGATTTAGGGGACTTAGATTCTGAGCTGGACGACCAGTTGAACCACCTGACTCATCCAAATGGAGACCAGAAAATCCCGGACTGCATTGTGGAATCAGTGATGAATGAAGATTCATGGGGAGCTGAAATGCCTGTTGCTTTCTCTGAATCTATTGGACAGAGAGTGAGGAGAGAACGGCCAAGCAGGAGGTCGTGTTTTGACAACATGGAGCCTGCAGACCTTGTAAAAGATACTAACCAGGCAGACAACGAGGCAAAGGAGAAAGAAAGGACAAAGGAAGAGGAACCAGAAGGGCCTGAGTTAGTAACACACATGAGTGAGAAGAGAATGCATGAGATGTTGAATTTTGTGGGAGACTGGCCTTCTGAAGGGTCTCTTGAACAACGACAGGTGAGAAAACGAGAAACCCAAAACGAAGTACATGGGAGTAAAGATGAAGATGCATCTCAAGACGACAACAACCATAAACATAAAACAGTGAGCACACACTCGGGCCCTGGTATAACCGAGTTTCAGAAGCTTCTTGATCTTATCCAGACTGGTGTAGTCGCAACTGAGACCAGCTCTTCCCGCTCATGCTCCATTTCACCAAGTTCTGGAGAGGAATTGGAGAAAGAGGATGAGGCAGGTGGCTGGCTTGAGGAATCCCATGGCGGTAGATCTAACAGGGAGGAGAGAAAACTAAACAATAACAGGAATAACATCAGCAGAGGGGAATTACCTGACTGTGTGTTAGACTGGAAGGCAGCTGACCCTTGTGTTGTCAGAGAACTAAGAATTGATGATTGGGAAGGACTTAGAATTGAAAATGAAGCAAGTACTCTCACAGAAAGGAATGTTACTGTCCCAGAGATTGATAAAGAATCTGTGGATTTGCAAACACCCAATGCAGAAAATCCTTTTCCAGCTCTTTTTGAGAGGACTATGGACATACCCCCCAGTATTGAAGGTGAAGGTGGAACAAATGTGGACAGCTGCACAGAGAATGGCAGAGAAACTAAAACTGAGACTGATGGCAGCCATATTAGTGACACGGGTCAGAGTACTGTGTGTGAGGGCTCTGTGGAAACAGAAAGTAGTCCCTTTAGTCAGGAGAAGAAGCAGCGTCAGGGTCGAAGATCAGGGAAGCAGTGCAAGCTAGCCCTCACTTTCACTCAAAACTGCCCTGATTCCTTATTGAACACTCTGGACAGTTCCAATACCACAGCTCAAGACAGTAGTCAGATTAGCATCAACTCAGATGTCAAACACTACTTTAATCCTAACACTAGTCTTGACCTCAAGCCAAACTTTGAGTCCAAATCTGAGACACACCCGCAGGAGGCTTCCCCTCTTCCTCTAGTGGACACAGGTTGCTTCACTCAGACAGAACCTCAAGACTTTGCCTTTCTTTGGCGTCTCAATCGGACAGACAGCCCCGATGATGCGGTTGTCAGTGCAGGCAGCCACTCCAGCAGCATCAAGGTCGCATCAGGCGACTCTTCTCGTTTTGTGCCGGAGCGCTCCTCTGCTGTTTCTGCAGCAGTTGCAGTTCACCCGTCTGGCCACAGAGAGGTACCCTACCGTGTGGTGCATGAGAAAGGCACACAGGTGGAGGAGAGAGAGCTTGGAGTAACTCAAGACCGGCTTGAGAGCCTGCGCATTCTCAGTCGCCATTTTAAACTAGTGAGTTTTGACACATTAGAAGACCTGTATGACAAATGTCATCAGGACTTAGAGTGGACCACCAACCTGCTGCTGGACTCTGGAGAGAGGTTCTTTCGAGATGAGGATGGTGAAGGGGAGGAGGATGGTGTAGTTGATGAAGATGACCACGACGCATCCAGTCTTCGTGCAGCTTTATCCAAGGCTGCAGAAACCAGTTCATGTCCTATTGTATTCGATCAGCATCATCCTGAAGACTGGCCAATGAGAGAGACAACTGTGAATGAGGAGGAAACCCAGCCGTCCACCTGTGAGACAGCTACAGCGTCTAATGAGAGCACCAGTAATATTGATGTGTCTAGTTTTGGAGGTGTAGCTATTTCAGTTACAAACACAGATCATCCTGATACAACCTCAGACTTAGAAACATATCCACAAGCAGAACCTAACTTGCCTAAAGCAGTAAAGGAAGGAGAGCAATCTGACAACACCGAACACAGAGTGATATCTGAGCTTGACCTTGAAGGTGGAGCTTGGGGTGGGAGCTTGGATAATGGAGTCATAATTGAAGAGTCAAGAATTGAGACTGAGGACGACATTGCCAGCTTGGATGAGGTCAACCGCCTGCTGCTGGCTGAGCTGGAAGAATTGGAGAGAAAGAAAAATAAGAGGAAAGAGGAGAGAAGAAGTCAACATCTGAGTATTCAGAGTGTGGAGCTGAAACTACCCACTGAGCTGGCATTACAGCTCACTGAACTGTTCGGTCCTGTTGGAATAGACCCAGGTAACTGACACACAGATTTCACACTGAAAAAGGGTTTTTCTTTGACATAGTTGTATGACATGCTGTGGTTATACGTGATCTGATAGGTCATGCTGGGAGGCAGGGTGAAGAGCCAGCTGTCACGGAAAGAGGCGAGATAGTTATTTTTACCGATGCAGAAAACTGCACGCTGTTTAGAAAAGTGTCTTAGAAGGCTTTCATGCTTGTTGAACTGAACTGCAAACACCAGAAATGATCAGTCTCCATCACAGCTCCACACACCTGGCTAGTTGCTGTGTAATGTGTGTGTGATTCAAAAGAATGTTGCACATAGCTCACTGGTTCTGCCGTCTAAGAGGAGGGGGCTTCATTGAATTGCTGAACCCCCCCCACAAAAAGGTATACTTTTCTGCCACCCAGAACTCACATCATCGCCTCTGTCCTGTCTGGCTCAAAATATTCAGGTACCTGCTCAGCCGATGACTACACAGTGCATATGGACCTGAACCTGGCTAAACTGCTCCACCAGAAATGGAAGGAAACCATCCAGGTGAGGCAATACTTTACCAACATCAGTATTATCCAGTTATAAATGTACTTAGATCCACTGTACGTGAGCCTAAGAGGGTATTTGTTTTTGTATTTGTTTTTTTTGTTTTTTTTTTAGGAAAAGCAAAGACAAGCAACTCTTTCCTTTCACCTACTGCAGGAAAGTGAGTTGACACACGCAATCACAATGCCAAATGAAATCCATGATGCATCATGAAAAGATCGCAACAGTATATATTTACTCATCATATGATCAATGCTGTTTTACATACAGTGTACACATACACACACGTTTGTCAGTGCATATACAGTAACAGATAGTACAAGCACATTTAGGAGTATACATTAAAGCGCATGTCTTAACACCACTTTGTTACGCAGCTGCTAAATGTCGATCTTTGAATAATCAGGTTCGACACACTGGGGTGACTCACAGGTGGACAAACCTGGAGCACAAGACCGGACACTGCCAGCCAATTTTCTGATGAACACGGATGGTTATATGTCACTGGACAACCAGCCAGACGCCTTTGGCTGGATGCCGCTCATGGACCACTGGAATGCGTCCCGTCCACATGTGTCTCTTCGAGATATTATAAAAGAGGAACAGGCTTTGCAGGAGAACGTAAAGAAGGTAGCACTTGCCTGCTGTACCTGCTGATTTTATTTGTATTTTCTGCACATACAACATTATGTTCTTTTCTGTTCCCCTCATTCTATCATCTGTCCAACCCCTTTCTCCTTCAGACCAGACAAAGTCGTGGAGAACTTGACCGACGTGATGGAGCCACGTTGTTGAAAGAGAACCAGCTGTACTCCCTGTTCCCTGCCATTGACAGGCATTTTCTCCAGGACATCTTCAGAGACCACAAGTAAGAAAACTACTTAGAGATTGTATTCACTTTGTTTGTGAGACACATCAAGAACCTTGATCTAAGACTGATAATACAAACATGCTCTGTAAAGCTGTGGAATCATTCATTTTTTTCCTAAAATGTACAGATGTTATAACAGTGTTCTATTATCCTGGTGAATTCATGTGTATGTTTATCTTTGCACAGTTACAGCCTGACCCAGACAGAGCTGTTTCTACGCTCTTTACTCGACGAGGAACCTGTGAAGACGGTAGTTGCCCCAGAAGCTCCTCGGGCTGACCACCACAGAGCAGCCAGCAAGGAGAGGGAAAAGGTACAAAAAAATACAGAATGAGAAAGAAACAAGCAGTGGGTCAGAACTAATGTATCTGTGTAATGTAATCTAATATTTTTTTTCCACATTTTATCTCGTATTTGCCATCTAATTTGTTGATAATGGAATCACTTTGAATTTCCCTGCGGCATTTTAACATGACATTTAAAAGCAATAATTCATTAGATACTAATCTGCCTTGCTTCAGTTTCACAAAAGTTTAGACAACCATGATGCAACAATGTACCACAATGTTTAAAGATTTTTGTATATTTAATTCACATAGTATAAGACAAACACTTAAGCCATCATTCAAATCTCAGATGATATTTTACTGGTTAAAGGCTTCTGTATGAGTTTAAATTAATAACAGTAATTGAAGGAAACATAACTGCCTCATGCAGCTGAAGAGATTATATTACAAAGTATAAGTGATCGTCTTTCCTCACCCTTAATGACCTGTTTTTATCACTGTTTTTTTTTTTATTTTTCATTTGTCAGAGGCAGAAGCCCATGGAATCAGCTGTACCAAACTACCAAGACAGAGAGGACCCCGAGTATGAAGACTTCAGGGCCGAGGCCAGCCTTCAGAGAAGTCGACAGCTCGAGAGCTTCACGAAGGCTGCCGAGGCCTACAAGCAGGGGCGCAGAGAAGTGGCCTCATTTTACGCACAGCAGGTAGGTGACTGAAGCAGAAAAGTTGACTTTCATATTTAGTGTTTATCCTAGCTGTATTTACACCTGTAATGCACTTTCAGAATTTATAAAAAAAGGGTTTAAAGTTGTTTTGTTTAATGTAATACCGTCATCCTAACTGAGAGAATATGTAGCATTCAAAGTAATGTTTCTCAACTTTATTAATCCGCTTTCTTGTTTTATGTTTTGTAATTGTGGTATGCCTGATTAATGTTGATAACTGCACTGCTAAAGAGTAAATACATTTGTATCCACTCATTTCTTTTTTATTAGGGGCACTTGCATGGCCAGCGGATGCGTGAGGCCAATCACCGTGCAGCAGTTCAGATTTTTGAGAGGGTCAACTCATCGCTGCTGCCCAGAAACATCCTGGACCTCCACGGGCTGCATGTAGACGAGGCCCTAGAACATCTGGCCCAGGTCTTACAGGACAAAAGCACAGGTAGTTAACAATATACTGTATACACTCAGTATTGAACTTTATAGACATGCACCTCTTATTGTTTATCTGATGGCAGTTTAACATGTGGGCTTCTATGTGTGAATAACACCCTTGTTGCTTTGATGTAAAAGTCCCAGCATTGACTTTAGCAGATGTCATTATGTTTCAAAACTGCACAACTCTGAATAAAATGTAAAATTTTATGTAATAAAACATAAAGGTTGTAGCAGGACAAGGCTAAACATGAACATGAAGAAGTTTATGTTCATCTGGTAGTGTTACCACCTATTTAGACTTATTATCACAACCTTTATCTCATGTCTGTCGTGCTCTCGGCTGCTCTCTGCTCCCTCTCACTCACCAGGTGCCAAACATCACACAAGTACTGTGTCTTTTATGTCTGAATAAAGCTGCAAGGAACAATAACCGGAAAGTCACTTATGTATGAGTGACAAAAGCCTTCATTTTAGTAGATAAACGACATGTTCCATGTCTGAAAAGGGCTTTTTGAGGCCAAAAGGATCATGTGAAAGATGAGCCTTGCATCTTGAATTGCTTTCACACCTGTGGTACGGTTCACCTGGTTTGAACCAAAGAAAAAGAGATATCCTCAATTTAATGTGTAAAACTGATGCTGTGCGCCTTTAAGTCCTGACACCAACCAGGAACGTCACTGGTACGTGGTGCACCTGAACCATATTACCAATCACAACGCCCAGCTTGCTACATTTTCTAAGCTGGTACTCCTGCCCTCCTTTCCAAGTTTGTGCACATTGCTGCTGTTAACTCTGTTCCCGGGGTGTGTCTTTTGTTCTTCTTTGGCCTCTTTCTGTGTAGATTGCGAACAGGGTCTGTGTCGACCTCAGCTCTCTGTCATCACAGGAAGAGGGAACCACAGCCAGGGGGGCGTGGCCCGCATCCGCCCCGCCGTTATAGACTACCTCACCAACAAACACTACAGGTACGTGCACACACACAGCAAAGCAAAACGCCAGAGCCAGACGTGTTCATCTTCACCCACCTTTTCTTCTATCTCTGCATCTCTCAGGTTCACTGAGCCAAAGGCAGGCCTTGTGTTGGTCTCTTTGAAGTGAAAAAGAACCTGTTTTTTGGATTCAAACTAAAGCTGCTGTGGAGGACAACTCTCTTTATCCGTCATTCTCCACGTCTGCGATGCCAAACTACAATTTTACAGTGTATACAGCGTGATAGCCGATGTGTGTCTTACTTCTGTTTGTCAGTTTTGGTAGTTTTTTTTTTGCTCATCCTGTCTCTCTTTCTTTGTCTATAAACCCCCAGATTTGTAACGGCTGGTTAAACTGAGGCTATATTCAGTTCAGATTTTAATGTTTAATATTTTTTTTTTCGGTGTTTATGGAAAAGGACTGCATTAGTGTGAAACAAAAAAAGGATATTTTTCTGCATCTGTAAAGTGAGAATACAAGTATACTGTATTGTATATTTAAAAATATTTTAGTGTACATTTGCCTGTATGTATTTTAAAGAGTGAAAAGCTCCTGTGTCTGGCAGGCTCCCTGTTAAATAAGTTATTTAATCATTTCAACATTTAATAATCTGGAGTCATGTTTAAGACACACTGTAAATATTTTATGCAACTTAATTTGATGATCGCTTGCTGCCTGCTCGAAAGTTTGTGTTTCTCTCTTCTGCTTTTTTGAGACATAATTTAAGCATTGTGTTTGGTGTTAGTTATACATTTACTGTTTCGCCACCACAAAGCCAAATGCATAGAAAGAAACAACACCCGTCTGAAACTCCACAGATAATCAAAGGCCATTAACCTCATCAGTTTTAACCTCCACTGTGACACTCTTCGACGTCTTCGCAGCTGCTTCTGCAACGCATTCCTGTTCGTTTACTTTTGCATGAGTCCAAACAAAGTTTAGCTGCTAATATATTGATACTGAAACTCAGGTGACACTTGAATAATTCTAAGTTTTCGTCTCTTTCGAGACCAGTTGATTGTTTCTAGCCTGGTAGCTTTTTAAAAACACAATGTGCCAAATTTTGCTACATTAATTTTGTAGACTTCAAATATCTTCTGTTTTTTCTACCAGTGTAATATTTTTTCATAAAATGCAACAACAGTGTTGACAGATTTCACTGACTGTACATAATGTTATGAGCACATGAAATCTGAAAAAATATGTATTTTTTACAGTAATTTGTTGGTAAGGTTTTACAGAGCATATAATATGGTGGAATAAAATCCTATTTGTTTACAGTTTGTGGTTGTGTTTGTGTGGGTCAAAGTAGCTTTTATGTTTTAACAAAATATGTAATTCAGTTTTAAATGAATAAATTACATCTGAGTAGTCTGGATTCAGAATTGAAACTCAGCGTATTTGTATTTCTCAACTAGTCATAGTGGAAAAAATAAAGCCTTAACTACTGCTGTGTCAACAACAAAAGTCATCATAAAACACTGACAAGTAGATTTAATTATTTAATATTATTCCTTGTATCTAAAGACTGCGCATTATACACAGTATATTGTGACCTGAACATGGTACGACAAATGCTTCATAGCTTCAACATATACAGTTATTGATAATGTCCATTCAAACCGTCATTTGTCAAGAAAGATCATTATTTGTTTCTGATGGTATGTTTAGAACCCTGCAGGAGATTACTAAATGAAATTGTCACCATTTACCACAAATGTAATACAGGATAAAAATAGTAATTTATGCATATTTTATAACATTGGATAAGTATTGTACAAGTCTTTACACTGACTCAATATTTAATAAACATAATAGTGCTAATAAAATAAAGCATGAATATAACAGACTTTTCAAAGGAGCTGAATTAGCTTTGCACTCCTTCCACTTATTATTATTATTTTTTGTCCATGTATTGTTCTTTATGACTTGCTACCAACAGTCCCCACAATGCAAATTGATTGGCAAAAGTTTGGTTGACATTCAGGTGTGTTGTAGTGAACTAGCAGCGGTTGTTGTGGACTTAAGATATGTCTAATATTCTTGTTTAGACTGTAATTAGCATGATTTACGGATAGGTTTTATATATGAAATAAAGAAATTAACCTTTTTTAAATGATCCTATGGACTATATCTTCAAAAACATAACCATAATCATCAATGAAATTGGAAAACTGCAGTATATAAGTGTAACTCATCCTTTAATGCTATTTTTACAGATATTACGTTAAAGAGTTGGTCTTCTGCCAAAGACTGCTGTCCATTGAACAGTTATCCTTATGCCTGTGCATTATTCTATCCGCTTAGTGCCCCAGATTATAACTGGTCCATTTATTTCTTTATTTACCTGTATTAAAGGACTAATTCAACTCATGTAATGCAGTTTTCCATTTGCCAAAATCCGATTGCAGCCCCGACATTGTGGCTTAATGTTATGAATACATCAAAACTACTTTATTTCATTTACAGGGGTTATATTTTTAAGGTCAGAGCTCATAGAACAATTGGAAAATATTAGTTTTTCTCATTAAAATATACACCCAATCCGTAAATCATGTGAGTTACAGTTTAAACAATATTTTACCAAACACGTGCCGCGTAAACATTAGAAACAACACTTTTGGTTTGCCTGTAATCGTCCTAAGGTCATGTCTGCTTACACCCCCAAAAATATGCAACAGTTTGCATTTAACTTTTTGAGTTATGACAACTTTAGAAAATTATGGCAAACCCAAAAACTACATTTAGTAATAAGAATGAGCTTTTCCTCTACAGTCAATTGTTTTTTTTAATCACCAGTCTTAACCTTTTGAAATTGTCCAAGCATGTAAAGATAAGGGAGGGGACTTCAACTCCTCAAATCAAGGGGCAGAAAAACTAAGTGATCAAGCAAATTTCATGAGGTTGCATTGATTTGAATTTCGTTTTGAATCAACTAACGCTGAAATTTGAGTTTAAATTACAACATAATTTCAGGTTGATGCAATAACCAACAATATCCTGTCAATCCAACTCATTAACATAATGTTTGAAACTTAAAAGGTCTCTCTAAATCAGTAGAACAGAGGCTATAAATTGCAAACACTTCTGACTATTTGGTTACAAGAAATGTTAAATATCACCATTGACATAAATTTGTATATATTTGCATATTATGAGTGCTTGGTGCAGGTAAAAGCAGCTGCAGACGTTTGTAAAATGGGCAATACAGTTTTTAAAACATCTGTAACTGAAGTCTTTTTTACATGCCCTGTAACAGCTGTAAACAGCCTTTGACATGAACATAGCGGGGTTCTTCCAATAACAGTGGGAAACAATTGGTTTCTCCAAGGATACATGGCACAACAACCAATCCAGAACATGATACCTTAATTCAGAAGTGGTTTACTTTTGATAACCAACTGAAGTTCACATTGTGTCGTTCTGTTTCCCACAACACCTGTGTGATCATACATAAATAAATCCTTCCTAAGTAAAATCATTTCTTTGCGCCAGCTGTGCGCTCCGCTGCTGCGTAAAGCGGTGCGCACAATGGCACAAAAAAAGAAAGAAAAAAAGAAGATATGCGCACACACAGCTGCTGTGGGGGAGGCGAGCAGCAGCGAGTCACACCTCCACACTCCAACAAGCGGATGCGTTTTACTTGCCTTTATCTTGTACCTTCTCACTTCGCTCTTCTAAAGACCAGCCAGATATTTAGGAAGGTGTCGCTTCAGATTGATGGCGGTAGCGGTGGCGTTTTGAAGGAGGCCGGTTCGACATATTCTAACCATAAACTGAACTTTTTCTGGAGGTTAAGGCCTGTTTTGTGTCAGCGCAGTGCCGCGTTCAAAGGGCGGCAGCCAGCATCCGACAAGAACGGTAGGCCCGACTATGTGTGTCTTTGTCGCCTTTGTCTTCTTCTTTGCCTCGATGCAACGCTGTGTCTGACATCTTTGAGGGAAAAAGTTCTCTATTGTGTTCTGAAATTAAATAATCAATCAATCCATCAATCAATAAAAGATGAGCTTTGTAGAATTTAAAGAAAAAAAAATCAGCTTAAACTTTAAAATGGAACAAGTAAACTCCTCAGTGTGTATTCTTAATCTCCCAGTTGTACAAATACATAATTATGTGTGTGTCACATAATGTTTTACTCTAAACTACACGCAACTGCTTGTCTGCTTGGATAAACAAAGTAGCTGCATAGTAGTTACATCACATAAGGGACTAGTTGTTCCCTTTTTCTTGCTTTATTTATTCATTTTATCTTTCCTCCGCAGGACCAAACTGAGGCTTATTCTAGTGAAATAATTTTGACAGTCAAAGTGTGGAAAAACCACTGATTCAAGTGTCCCATCTACGTTATGCTGGTCTTTCCATCTAGATGACTGCGTGTGACATGGCAGGTGGTTTTGAGGTTATCACTTGGTGTGTCTGCTGCTTCAACACAACATTCAATTTAATACAACAGATAACTCATTGGAGACCAAAGGTAGATTTTGTGTAGGCCTTTGGAGCCAGTTTAATTCCTGTTACTGTATTAAACGGAGACGACCTCAGTCAGTGTTGTCATCGGTTTGTGGTGTACACTGCAGAATCGAGGCTGCTCTGAGGTAAAGGAGATGCATTGGAGTAACTGGAGACAGATTGATATCACTTATGAGCTTGATAATGTGACACAGATGTGATTAATGAGTCCCGTTTAAGTCTTTGGGAACAAGCTGTGAATTGTGGGTCACACCCAAACATACAAACCTTTACTTCCGTATTTAATCCGCACTTTAAAGCTGATATCTTTATACTTTTACTTTTGTTTTGTAAATATACATGAAAATGTCATCTACCACATGCAATATTCTAGCAGTTGTCAATTTAGATTTATTATCTGAGCTGTTGTTTCTCATTTGTCATGCAAGCGTCTTGCTTAAAGGGCCATGCTGACGTCGTCCTCCATGGCGGACTGTATGCTGTATGAGAACAAGCTGGCAGCTGCGTGGAGAAATGTATACATAAAACTTGTGTTAAATGAACAAAGCTGAAGCGTTTCTAACTATCGTGTTGGTAAAATATCGTCTCTTCATCTCTCTTCCTCAGGAAATTTCCCTCTTCGGTGCCGAGAGGTTCGACCAGTCTAGACAGAATGACGATCTTCTTGATTATCGGAAAGAAGGACCAGAACCTGACCACGCTGCTGTGGAGGCTGAGCTGAAGTGAAGCGAGCCGACATGACCTAAAGAAGGAGGAGGTTATGTGAAGCGTGTATACAACTGTGCTGACCGTTTGTGAGAGACATTTGAGGAATCAGAGGAGGCCCGTGTCAAAGGTCAGCTCAATTAGCTGAATAACCACCTGCAGTAGCGTATCTTTTGTGATGGAGTTTCCACAAAGCTGGGCTGCACATCACCACCTAACAAACCTACCACCTGCATACGGAAGTACAGCACACACAGAGTGATCACTCCTTTTGACTTCCTGGCGGACCCTGTAAATCGACAAAACGGCTAGATCTTAGACTTCCTCTGAAGAACCACAAACGTCTTGAGGTGTGAGGTAACTGGAGGCAGCCATGAACGACTATCCGGAGATGTCAGTGAAATGTGTCCTCGTTGGGGACAGCGCAGTCGGCAAGACGGCCCTGCTGGTCCGCTTCACCTCGGAAACTTTCCCAGAGAACTACAAGCCCACAGTGTTTGAGAACACTGGGGTGGAGGTGTACATGGACGGCGTCCAGATCAGTTTGGGGCTGTGGGACACAGCGGGCAATGACAACTTCAAACAGATCAGGCCGAGATCGTACCAGCAGGCCGATGTCGTCCTCATCTGCTACTCTGTGGCGAACCCGAACTCTCTGGCCAGCGTCCAGCACAAGTGGATCGCTGAGGTTCGGGAAAACTTGCCCAAGGTACCGGTGCTGGTTGTGGCGACCCAGACAGACCTGAGGGAGGTGGGGGTGCATCGGGCCAGCTGCATCACACCAATGGAGGGGAAACGTGTGGCTCAAGAAATCCACGCTAAAGGCTATCTGGAGTGTTCCTCGCTGAGCAACCGCGGTGTGCAGCAGGTGTTTGAGTACGCAGTGCGTACTGTTGTGAAGCAGGCCAGGAAACAGGCCAGGAGGAGCTTGTTCAGCATAAACCAGTGTAAGGTCTTTTGACCTTGATGTGGTGGACACCTGAGCCTTTTATGAGATGTTAAGTGTGCTGTTCAAACTCAGTTGGCCTTGTAGAGGTGGAAGAACCCAAAATGTGATTTCTCAGATATAACAAAGGGTTTTCACGAACCTACCAAAATGTATTTCAAACTGAGAATGCACTGATTAAAACATAGACCCTGTGGACCCTCATGCATGTGTCAGAGGTGGAAGAGGATCTGTGTTTGAGATCCAGGGAAGTAATTAAGCATAGTGTTTGTTCTTACATGGAGTTTGGACAAGCGGGACAACGGATTTTTGTGAAAGACTTTTACTTAATTATAGTACTTCAAGTGTGATGTGAACTTTGAAATGCTGAATTAACCAAATAAGTTCATTTACTATCACAAATAAAATGACATTTTCTTTAATGTGGCAAAGAGCCATGGTGATGTGATTTTCACATTTGAAAAGAATCAAATGGGAAAAACTTTTTTTTATTGACAGGAAATAAGTAAATTATAGTGTGTGTCAGCAATGATTTAAACTATCAATAATAAGATAATGCAGATGACAGCCAAACATGGAAGACTTTTGTTAGGCTGTACATACAATTTATTTCTTTATATTGTCTTTACAGGGGAATTGTATTAGACGTGACCAGAAAATAAACCATTGACAGGTAAAAATGTTGACAAAAATGCCTACAGGCTGCATGTTTTCTCTAGATTATACATTCATCCTATTTAAATGTGTCAAATCTATTTAAATACTTTAAATTCTGAAATGAAGTCTATATATGTTATTAAGGAATTTATTTTTTATTTGTAGATCAACCTACCATTTTTTTCTTTTAGAACTTGAACATATGCAAGACACATCAAAATTTTATAAAATGCTCACATTTTATCAGAATCGTGCCACGTATCAGTGACTGTTATGGAATTTTTAAAAATATACTGTATACTGTTTTTTTTAAGTTTTTTTTTTAGAAAATGCAGCAAAGATATTAAGATACCTCCTGCTGTCTTCATTTTTTTCTTTGTGTGGTTTTTGTGGAACAACTAACTCACTTAAAACTGAATAAAACTACAGGTTCAACACACTTAGCAGTTTTGTTTTAACTTATCTGTACAGTTGGTGTAATTGTACAGTTTTACCTGTAACGGACAACTAAATGCGTATACACGGGGAGGTAGCAAATCTAAAAATGGGACAAGATCGGATTTTCAGTCATTTGTGGCTTTTCATTTGCAAGTTATATACCTATATTTATCATTTTTGTCTTTTTTCTTTTTGTTGTTTGTTGTTTGTTTATCACTCTCCATCTGTTTTACATCACTTACTGGTCCAGAATGAACTTTATAAGAATCACACAGTGGAAGAGGTGTAATTTTTATTTTACATTAAAAGACATGGTCCACTTTGTTTTCATTGTCTTATAATTGCAGCTTTTCATATAGATACCTGCATTATATGCCTCACGTCCTGACGTACTGTATGTTTTGCACATCACATACATTTCATATACAAAATATATGAGCTATTTAACTGCCTGCTTGAGACACACTGTGTACTTATAAAAGCTTAGAAATTCTACCTTTTTACAGCGTACATGAAAAGACCCTAATAGATTTACGGAGGTGCGACGGAAGCAGACAAGCAGGAAATCTTGGTCCAGTCTTTAACTTGCCCATAACAAACTTTTTTGTTGCATTTAGTGATTTAAAAAGTCAATAATTTAGGCTGCCATATTTAGTGTTTGAAAATCAGTAGTACAGCATCTATATAATCTTATTCCAGAGTTATGTGTACCAAAAGGTAAGAATATTGGCATACACTAGATAAGAGGTGGAGGCACAAGATGTAGTTCAGATCACACATATGACTTTAAACTTTTGAGTCCAAGCTTCAGTTTTATTTCTATAATGAGTTAAAAATTGCAAAAGGGTTTTAGAAGTTGTACAAAATCTTACGAATCTGAATAGCCCTAAAACTCAAAAGTCTTATAATCTCAAATATAGTTTTTTTTTGTTTTTTGTTTTTACCCCCATAGATACTGTATGTGTCTATATGTATGACGTGTGAGACGCTGTGTGTAAGATGTGTGAATGCGCATGTCAGAGGACAACATGAGGGCTGTTTGAGAAAACCAGTGTGTGTCAAATGTTTAATGCTTCAAAAGAATGATAATGAAAGCGAAAAAAAAAAAAGCCCCAAAAGACGACCAGGAACAGCAAACAACTAGGAACGAAGCTCAGAGAAGCTGTTCCTTCCCCCTCATGCTTTCTCCGGCTCTTTCTCTACATGTCTCTGTTTTATGTGGTATTCAGAGCTGCTGAGGATGAGAGCTACAACACACACTTTTCAAGGATATGCTGAAAAACACATAACCACAACCCAGTGCGCACACATATACCTATACACATTATATACACAAACTCAATGCACAGCAGGTCTCAGCCGCTCTCTCACCGTCTTCACAGAAACACTCGCTCACTGCTGACAAACCTACGGATGCTGTTGCTCACAAGACAGAATCATGTAGACACACAGGAGACCACCTGAACAGAGAACCAGCTTCATGTAGGCCTCTGCAAGTCCACCAACTCTGCTGTTTGTAGCTGTATATTGTCGCAAAAATCTAGGCCCATTATAAACATTTAATTATCAGGAGTATTAATCTTTGACCTCTCAAGGGGTCCATATGCATGGGTTATATTACCACAGTAGTTCATTTTTTAAATTTGTTTTATTTTTATTATTTAATTGTTGTCATTTTATATTTTTTTATATGTATATATAGATATTTTAATATTTTTTATTTTCTTTATATATTTTTAACATTTTTATTCTCTTTGCTATTTGATCAGAACAAATAGCAAAGAGAAATAAGAAAATGCATATCAAACAAGAGCTCTGTTCTTAAGAGGTTAATGGTGTTTACTATTATTTTGCTTTATTAAGCCACAGGTTAATCCCTTTTGCAAGTTTGTTTAGGGCCCTATAATGTCTGACATATGTCAAAAGAAATCCCACATGCTCACTATTTACACGTTCATTTACAAAGCAGCATTCTTGCGGCGTATTTGTCAACGCTCTTCAAATGTATCAGCTCTTCAGTGTATAAATATGTAGATTTATATAGATATGAAAAGGTATGTTTATATCTAAAATTATGTTTAAAATAGATTGAAAATGCAAACCCTACTTTAGCCTCCTGATGATGATGTCAAATTCAACTACCTAAAATAAGAAGAACATCGATTTACTCTGCTCTTAACATATTTTTTAAGGAACGACAGCCCAATAATATAGCTGCATGTTCAAATGATAGTCTACATTTGCACTTTTTAATACTGTGTACATGAAATGACAAACAGAAATGCTTCAGTTTGACTGTTGAGCATGTCTGACTGCCTGCTGTGGTCAGAGCTTTCATCTCTCATTGCGCTCTCTGCCACAGCTACCACAGCCAGTTGTCATCCTCTTTCTGTCTCTCTTTCTTTCTCTAATTTTCTCTCTCTCACACAGACACACATGCAGGTTGGTGGTGTTCTGAGCTGTACGCTGTGGAGCCACTTCACAGTCAACAGGTAGTGCATGAACTTGATGCTCAGGTGCCTCTGAATTATCCAAAGAGCTGCTGAACGTGGAGACGATTTGACTCGTCATAGCAGCCAAAGCACAGATGTAGCTAATAACGTTCACAATTATGGCTACAGTTTGTTGAGGTGCTGCTCCGGGGTTCTGACACTGAGCTCACTGGCTCAGCTGTTCAGATGAAGTTAAGAGATTGTTAGCCGTACATGTGCTTCTTGTTTTATAGCAGATAGCAACCATGGCAACAACAGCCAATCAGCTTTCCAATTGTATACAACCTTGTCCTATATGCTGTGAAACGTGCTTTTTGTTCTTCATACACATATTTCAATAAAGTTCAGATTTTCTTTTTGAGATTTACTAAAAAAAATAAAAAATGCAAGCACTGATTGTTTCATTAATTTGCTTTAATTTAATTAAATTTTTTTCTTCAGTATATCTGACATTAAACAATAACTCTGGTATTGGTATTTGTTTGTTATTGTGGATAGATATTAAATACTTTACTTACACTCAGGCTGTTGTGACCACATTTATCTTAAGAGACATTTTCACAGCACATCTTTTGATTTGTTCTTATAGGATCAGCACAGGTGGCACTAAAACTAATGATGGATCTCTATTCAAGTTTCCCTGTAAGACAACGAGCCGTCATACACAATGCCAGTGTCGCAACTAAATGGAAATGTGCGATTATTTTTATTATCTAATCCTGCACTGTTCCTACCGTACATGTCATAGTGACTTCTGGGGGAAGAAAAAGGCATTGCCACTGCAATAAAAAGGCTCACTGTTCCAGTATTGGCAACACAAATGCTCTTTGTAGGTAGGATTCGGTAGTAATTTCTTAGATATGTTGCTTGTTGATAAAGAGAAAAACATAGAATATCACCAGCCACACTTTTCTTGCTCTAAATGACTGTGTGCCTGAACGATTTGTTCCACTGCAGATGAGCGCTGTTCACCAAACACTGCTGATTACAGAGGAAGGACGATCATCATGGTAAATACACACATTTCCTCTCCACTCTTTGCTCTTTCTGTCTCTCTGTCCCTACTTTTCAGTCGTTGTGTCTCACTGTCTAACTCTGCTTCTGA
Source organism: Stegastes partitus (assembly GCF_000690725.1). Classification (NCBI taxonomy): domain Eukaryota; kingdom Metazoa; phylum Chordata; class Actinopteri; family Pomacentridae; genus Stegastes; species Stegastes partitus. Next base: position 110,261 of record NW_007577854.1, on the reverse strand, counting down.
AAGCTCCTCCCTTGTTTCCTTTTCTGCTCCAGCTTCTCCAACATACACAAATCCTGAGCAGTACTATCATTACTGCACACACACTCACAGAATCTCTTTTTTAAATTTTATATGGCAAATGTTGTATTCTGATTTTTAGTGTTCACCACACAAGCACACATTTACCCTTTCAGCCTACTGACTCTGCTTTTCCCCTACACACACACACACACACACACACACACACACACACCTACACACACACACACACACGCACACACACACCTTTAACACACAGAAACACAACGGTACTTATCAACAACACACACTGAGCTCAACACAGAAATAAACATTCCAAATTTTTAACAGAAACTCTTGTGCGACTCTGGTACAATGTCTATTTCACACTTTCTTTCCTTTCACACACACACACNCACACACACACACACACACACACACACACACACACACACACACACACACACACACACACACACACACACAGGAAACACCTGTCCTATGCGAGCTCAGTACCACAGAAACTGAGTGACACATTGACACATCACATCGCTGTTCTCTGCGGAATAAAAGAGCACAACTATGTCAGTAACATTTCTTATGACATTGTTTGATGCTTTTCTTTTGTGACACTGAAGTATTGACATGCTCTGAACTACAGGGAACTTGTGTTCTTTTTAAAATCAGTTTAATCCGAGTACGGGTACAAATTATTTTAAGTGGTAAAAACAGACTTTTAAAAATCAGTGTGAGATATGGTTTTTCAAGTTTTGAGTGAAACTTCCTTGTCTCTTTTTAAAAATACATTTGGCTTTTGTGGTTGTCATAGTTGCAAATACACAATGAAACTAGCCAAAATCTACTAACTAATCAATTGTATCAACAACAGGCATTTCTACACCTTTGACATATATTCCAATTTTTCCATTTGCATCTAGTATATTTAACAATCCATAAACTATATGATGTATCTACAATATATATACAAATAGTTGAATTCTGAAACCTGAACTAATGTTCAGCATTTTAGTGTCTTAGAAACAGACCTGCTGCATTAAAAAAAAGCTGTAGTTTTGCAAGTAAAGCTGACTGACAGTTCTTGCTTTCTTTCAGTAATGCTTTGCGTCACATTTACAAACCATCAACCAGTAGATCGTCTGTTGCTGCCCACTTCGGGGAACCCTGAAAACACATGCTGAGGGACAGGAAAGTCTTCTAACCAGACATTTAACCAGCATTTAACTTAAGTTTTAATGGACTCTGCAGCATATTTTAAACAATATTTGAATGTTTGAGGAGAGTATACACTTTAAAACTGTAAGTCTTGAGGATGAACAACAGGAAAGTTCAGCAGAGGAAACAGTCGCTCACACGTGCTGGGCTGATACATGCGTGTAAAGAGAGCAAGAGGTTGTGTGTTAAATACACAAAAGTGTTATCCTCTCATTTTGAATGACAATAATACACTAAAAAAAAACAAAAAAAAACTTCAGCTACATTCATTCATTCTTGTCGCTGCTCATCTTTGAGTTACTTTGTGCACTAAAAAAAAATCTCCAATTTTATAGAATTGCTTCTTTTTATTTTACAGATTTTTTTTTCTGTATTTTTGAAATGCACAACAAATATAAATGGAATTACAAAAATAAACTTGTTTAAAGTAAAACAACATTAAAAACCTGTGATTGTGAAATATGGTAAAAGACTTTTTTTTTTTTAAAGAAAATTGAAATGTTTTTACATAAATGATGAATATATTTGCAAATTCTTGTAGTTTCACAGTTATTCCCTTTGTATTTACTAGATGAAATTGTTATAGTGATGAAGTAAACTGATGGTATATTTCAAAAATTAGATACAATTATATAATACCTATAAGCATTAGTAATCTGTCAAAGTACAGTTTCTAATGTTATCATCGATACACATAGACTGTGGGATCTTGCAAATGCCCCTTTCTGTATTTTCTTGCAAAAATAACACTGATTGAATACTTTTCTTCTCATTTTTAGCAGTAGTGGTATTTTAGTAGTTTCATTCAGTGCTATCTTTGAATACACAACCATAATTTCACTTTGATTTTTCATTTTTCTTCTGTAAAACAACCCACATACAGGATACAATCCACAAAACAACAATAACTAAAAACAAAGTGAAACAAAAAAATACAAAAGAAATACATAACGCTTTCTAGCGGTCCTTGCTATATGATGAAAATCTTTGTCACAATCAAAGAAATGGTGTACATTAGTAATTTAAGATTGTCTGAATTCTAAAGAAGGCATGTGTGCTGTACAGTATTACAGAGATCAGTCAAGTGCAGCCTCTTTCACAACCTGCAAACAAGGCGAAGATGAAATTTAACTCTTATCTCTGATCTACAACCAGCGCACAGCTTTACAGTCCTACTGACAAAGATTCCTCCTCACAGATGAGGCCTGATCTTGGATCTGTGTGAAGTCCATTGTCATGTGACACGTATGACATGTGTCACGTCCTCATTGACTTGTGTGTTTGTTCATCTTGAGTGACCTGACCGTGGGTAAGAAAGTGTCACTGTATGTGTGTGACTGACACGTGTCATTAGCTATGTAACGCAGGAAGGCTTAGTGTGTGTGTGCATGTGTGTGTGTGTCATACAGCTGGTTGTGGTCATGTACACAAGTGGATAAGGCTGCAGGCATCACATTTCACCCAGTGCCTGTGTGCTATGTGATACTCCAGCGTACCTGTGTGTATGTGTGTGTTTGTGTGTGTGTGTGGCCGACCCAGGTCCTGTTCCACAGCAGCAATTACACACAGAGACAGTGACAGAGGCGAACTGCGACTAACAACTAGCGAAGCATTCAGCGCTTCTGACAGGATGTAAGATTTTTGAGAATTTTCTGTGGTCTCGGCTGGCTCAGCCTCAGCGGGGGGAGAATGGAGATCAGAATCGAGTAACATTCTGGATTTGGACCACGCTATCTCAGCGACTGCTTTGCTAAATAATTGATCCCTCGGCTTGTGACTGGTTAAAAATGAGGAAGGCAGTGCTGATGATTTGGATCAGCCTTCTGGTGCAAGGTCAGTTCTGCATGACAGATGAGTTTGATGCCTGTGCTGTATCTGACTGATACATAAGTGATACACAAGTTTGTGTTTTTCTGCCCTTTTTCTGCTACTTTTCTTTTCATATTTGTGTCTGTTGTAACTTTTCACTCTTCTTGGTGTGTTGTACCCACCCTGTAATCTCCTTTTGCCCCTTAGTGTCCCATTGTGCTCAGGGTCATTACGCCCGCAAACTTCTGAATGACCTGATGGAGGACTACTCCAACGCTCTGAGACCCGTAGAGGACACAGACGCAGCACTCAATGTCTCCCTGCAGATCACGCTGTCACAGATCAAAGATATGGTGAGTGGAGACGAAAGGCAAATGCGAATCATTGCCCAACACCAAACCAAAGATAAGACCCTTTAACCACACACTCACACACACAAAAATGTTTAGAGACTTCCTGACGTGACTTGAAAATGTTCTAGTTGATCATGTTGCATATCCAGATAATCTGTGCCCTCTTGTTGTATAAAACACGTACAGTGGCTGCACCGTTACATTATAAATGTGGAATACTTTGTGAATCCATTGCACACATATACAAATATTTCCCAAATTCAGCCAAAAGTATCAAGTCACTTTTAATACGTTACTCATTAGATTCGCAAATATTCAATGAATCTGAAGAATGCTTGGCCACACAGCATGTATTTACAACGACTTATAAATTAGAAGATTCAAAGATTTTATTGGTTTCATGCTCAGACAGTTTGTGCAGTTTTTTTGGCATCAACTAAAAAATAGCAACATTTATTAGGCTATTCTCCCCGTCGCACTAAAGATTTGCCTAAAATAAACCCTTTGCTTGAATCAGATTCTTTAAAAAGCAAATAATTTTGAGTGAAAATCTAATTGTAAAAATATTTAATCATACTGAGGTTAAGATGCTCCAAGAAGCACTGAAATACAAAATTGAGGCGCAACTGACAATCACATTTCCTTGTTGCCTGCATCTAAAGAGTATCATGTAGGTAGGCTACATAAATTCAGCTTTTTTAAACTGTCTGTGGTTGACCGTTTAGGCCAGTTAGCAAAGGTTTTATCCTGGACTACATTATACAGAGAGGTGTTTCTAGTATTCAGCCCCCATCATCTATGTATATATAAGGATACACATAGACATCAGTGAATCAATCCATAATAAAATTGAATTTACAATGACACTGAATGTCGTGAACTGTCTAAAGACAGATGTTGTGGCAGGGGAGATGTATTTGCACTGCATTGGGGCCACTAAATGTAAAATAACGTCTTGTCCAGTGAAAACAGTTACTTTTGCTGACACACAGCACAATATATATGCTATATCTATAGTGCAAGATCCACCACTGGGCTGCAAGGTGGTGTAGTTGGTAGCACCGTTGCCTCACAGCAAGAAGGTCGCTGGTTCGTGTCTCGGTGGGGGCACCAGGATCTTTCTGTGGGGAGTTTGCATGTTCTCCCCGTGCAGCGTGGGTTCTCTCTGGGTTCTCTGGCTTCCTCCCACAAGTCCAAAAACATGTTGAGGTTAATTGGTGATTCTAAATTGTCCGTAGGTGTGAATGTGAGTGTGCTTGGTTGTCTGTCTCTAAATGTAGTCCTGCGATAGACTGGTGACCTGTCCAGGGTGTCTCCTGCCTTCGCGCTAAGCCAGCTGCGATAGGCTCCAGACCCCCCGCGACCCTAGTGGGGATTAAGCGGTGTATAGATAATGGATGGACCAATGGATGGAAGATCCACCACTGAGTCCCATGTTTTGGCCCTCTTATGCCACTTGGTCAGATCCTCACTGACGAGTGCATTTCGTCATCTTTGAAACTCCCCAGTCTGTAGCTCAAGCTTTCAGTGATGCATTTACATTCCACAGGCCCAAGCTGAGATACCTGGCTGAAGTCACCTGAGTAAATTTCTCAGACTTGACAAAGCTCCTTTAGTGCCACAGAAGACTTCACACAGCTGTTTGTGTAACTTCTCAGCCATCCAGGTTGGGCTAATCCTAAGAGCTTCAGCAGAAGGCACTGGACTTGTCTTTATGGTTCCTGAAGACGTATCACGCCTCTTCAGTTCTAGCTGAATGACGGGAAGTCCCAGATATATTTTGACACTCCCAACCCACTAATGGCCCATTAATGACCCCAGATTCACATGTCTCGAGGTGTGAATAGCTGTGAATCAGATAGGTCAGTTATTACTCAAGATGTTACTGGTAGTGAAACTTTCTGGGGCGGTATCTCAAGACTGCATTATAAGTACCTGATAAGTAGCATCATAGACCCCCTCCTCTGTTTAGAGATGGTACTTCCATTTGAACATACAAGGGGTTTCCCTTATCTTTTAGATGCAGTTGAACTGCAGAGTCTTGTCTTTTTCTGTGTTGTGCCTGTGGAGCTGTTGTTTAGTCTCCACAATAGGTCTGTGTACTCCTTGCTGCAGTGGACTTGATATATAATGTTGCTCAGCTTGTGTGTCAGTGTTTTAAATGTCTTCAGGAAACAATAAGAGAAGTCCAGTTGCCTTCTACTGAGGCTCTTAGGACTTTATATAGATGTTTTTACAGACTGCGTTTTAGTCCTAGTGACCATGTATGAAAATTTGTGGGCTACCTCCTAGTTTACTCATGGTTCTCTATTTACAGCAACAAAACAAATGTGTAGTTCTTATATTTTACAGACAGTATTGTTTTTTTTTAACATGCTGCTCACATTTTTCTCTGTGTGAACCTCTCAGAAATGTCATCTGTCTGGGTTCAACCTTCTTAAATGTCACCACTGTCTCTCTTTATCTTGCTGTAAATGTGTTTGTGTGTATAGGATGAGAGAAACCAGGTGTTAACCACCTACCTGTGGATCAGGCAGGTTTGGCATGATGCCTACCTGAAGTGGGACAAGGAAGACTATGATGATCTAGAGATGATCAACATCCCCAGTGATCTGGTTTGGAAGCCGGACATTGTCCTCTACAACAAGTTAGTAACAAACAACAAAGTAGTAAACACAACGAAAGGCAAACAAAGAGTCAAAGACATAGATGGAGAAAAAGTAAACAAAACAAAATGAAAAGATGACAAAAATCTACAAATGTGTCCCTTCCTTTTAATTTCTTTGTAGAGCAGATGAGGAGTCGTCAGGTCCGTCCAACACTAATGTGAAGCTGCGTTATAACGGAGAGATCATATGGGATTCTCCAGCCATCACAAAGAGCACATGTGTGGTGGATGTTGCCTATTTTCCCTTTGACTGGCAGCAATGCAATCTCACTTTTGGCTCCTGGACCTACAATGGCAACCAGGTGTGTATAAACATGGGTTGATATGGATTTAAAAAGTTTTTATAGCCAAGTTTCAACAAAAAAGGTGTTTGAAACTCAACTGTTGATGCAAAACTTTTGGTCAAGTCCTAATCCTGTTTGTATGATTTTTTTCTAATGTATGTGCTGCTTTACCATCTTTCCTTTGGCAACAAGAATCCAAACAGTTTATACATCCATGATTCTGACTTTCACAATGTTCATGTGTGTCCCCACATAGGTGGACATCAGTTTGGGCATGGACAGTGGCGACCTGTCTGACTTTGTGGAAAACGTAGAGTGGGAGTGTCACGGCATGCCGGCTGTAAGAAACGTCATGATGTACGGCTGCTGCTCAGACCCTTACACTGAAATCACCTACACCCTCCTCCTGAAGCGCCGCTCCTCTTTCTACATCTTCAACCTGCTCCTTCCCTGCTTCCTCATCTCGTTCCTGGCCCCGTTGGGCTTCTACCTGCCGGCAGACTCGGGGGAGAAGGTTTCCCTGGGGGTCACAGTGCTGCTGGCGCTCACCGTGTTCCAGTTGTTGGTGGCTGAGAGCATGCCTCCGGCAGAGAGCATGCCCTACATAGGTGTGAATTATTCTGAGCATTCATCCATATTTTTTTTTTTAATATATATTTTTTGGGCTTTTCCGCCTTTAATGATAGTTTGACAGTGAAAATAGACAGAGAAATGTGGGGGAAAGACATGCAGCAAATGAGCCGCTGGCTGGAATCGAACCGCGGCCACTGCTCGGGGATTGTAGCCCCTGTATATGGGTCGCCCGCCCTACCCGCCGAGCTATCTGGGCGCCCAGCATTCATCCATATTTGAACTATTGAAACTATAGAATTCTGTTTCTTACAATGTTACTTGATGGCAACATTGGCTGTAGCTTTGTCTTTGTATGAAGACACTGCATATTTGGGACTACAGATGGTGTAACTTTCCAAATCCTTTGTGATGAAGACAGGAAGTTGTATGAAATGTGCAACCTTGTGTTCTATAAATAATGGATGCTATGTATGTGTTCCCCTTCATATCTGTGTTCTTTTCTGTCATCTTCTCTAGGAAAGTACTATATTGCCACTATGACTATGATCACAGCCTCCACCTCCCTCACCATCTTCATCATGAATATTCATTTCTGTGGTGCTGAGGCCAAACCAGTTCCTCACTGGGCCAAAGTGCTCATCATTGACTACATGTCGAAAATCTTCTTCGTCTACGAAGTGGGGGAGAACTGCACTACACCGGAGAGTGAGAGAACCCCACTGTACCCGGAAGAACCGATGAGTGATAAGGCCGGCTACCATGACGACCGTTTCAATGATGGTTTCTACCATCATGACAGCGACCCATACAAGTACAGCAACGGCCACAGTGTGCACCATCACAATAACCATCACAAAAGCCAGGCGAATGGCAGCGCCAACAGCCGGCACCACCATTATAACAACCACAACAATCGTGCTTCCAGGCTTGAGAGGGGTGAGGCAAAGCAAGAGCCCCCACAGCGCTACCACCACATCAGGAGGGATGAGCTGGACTACCAGGCCGCTTCTCATCCGCGAAGCCTCCATCACCTGAATGGGGGGTTTAAGGAGCAGATCCTCTACCCCTCAGAGAAGTATCAGATCCCATCCTGCCCTTGCTGCTGCCCCTGCCTCCAGCATAAACAGGTGACACCGCACGCTGTTTCTCCCTTTACCACCACAAACTACTGATCTGATTACTCTTCTTCTAAAGTTTCTAGAAGAGCATGCTTTAAGTGCTTGCTTTAATTCAACCGAACTGTCTGTTCTGCAGGTGGTGAAGAACATCCAATACATCGCCAACTGTTTCCGTGAGCAGAGAGCCCAATGCGTCAAGGCGGCAGAGTGGAAGAAGGTTGCCAAGGTGATGGATAGGTTTTTCATGTGGATCTTCTTCGTCATGGTCTTCCTCATGAGCATCCTCATCATTGCCAAGGCGTCTTGACAGCTTCTTCACCGTCTTTATGTCAACATTAATCCTCCGATAAAGCTGGGCCTCAGTGTTACTCATCTCTACCTTCATGCAACCTCAGATAAATCAAAACAGTTTTGTCCACAAGGAAATTGTGTTTCCTATGTCAGTATTGTGTTGTGTATGCGTGTATGGGAGCAGGTTTGTCAGGGTTCATTGTTTTGCTTTGTTTAGCTCTGACAGAAAGAGGACAAGGTCGCCACACATGATCATCCCTTTAATCACACACTCACCCAGAACCTCGTCGAAGCTGCTTGGTTAGTTAATGTCAGGTGTGCTTGCATGTGTCACGGAGCAGTGGAGCGGTAAGACAATCTAGGCCGTGCCTTGAACATGCGTGGACTCTCCATTATTGATGAGCTAACAGCCAGACATCCCGCTATAGGCATTACATTTCTTGCAATGCGTTTTAAGCAGCCAGGTGATGCTGTTTTCCAGAGTCAATTACAGGAGAGCCAGCGGAATAACCTTAAATACTTATGAAACACCCTTATGTACGCTCAAAAAGAAGGGAAATAAACAACTAAATGGTGAATCACATGTGCCCTTATGATGATTATCACTGGTAGACTGCACAAGGTACAGATATTAGAGCCATGTTAAACTGGTGAGGTGTTTTTTTTTTTTTTTTTGCGATTTTGCGTTTGAGATTGGTTTACAAGTCAAGATTTTGAGCGAAAGGGTGAATGTTTACCTTTCTTATCTTACAAAGATATCTCACTTTTAACACAATACTCCGTAAAGCCTACCTCCCAGGAATGTAGGGTGAATGTACCATACTTATTGACTGATTCACACTTTGTTCATTGGACCAGCAAAAAATAAACCTTTGATATTGTGGTATTAAATATGGCTTTAATGCCTCTTTCAGCAGCTTGTGCCGTGGTTTATATGTAATTATACACATTTCTAACATAAAAACTGATGCGTCATTGATTGTCACTGTAAGGCTTCATAGCTTTTTTTCTGCAAGATCACAAATTTTATGTATACAGGCAGTCATTTCTCTTGATCTGTTTATGAAGATGAACTAATACTCAGCATTAATAGTAATATATAAATCAGATAAAAACATATAAATCTCTCAGAAGTGGCAAAGGTAAAAATCCTATGGATAAATATTTATAGGGACACTCAAATATATGTAATCACTGCAATTATATAAGCTGTGCTGCACAAACAGTATCACAAACAAAGCTCCCCAACAGTTCGGCAAGACTGCAGAGGGCAGACAAGGCCACGAGCCCAGTTTAGTTTCTGTAAAGAGCCTCTAGGGGGCAGATGTGCTATGATTATAAAAGATTCAGTAACTGACTAACAGGCTGGTTGAATGAATGAATGAATAAATGAATGAATGAACTAATGAATGAATGAACTTCATGCATGACAAAGTGCACATGTAAATACATTTATTTACCAGCCTTTAGGCAGCCTTATAATGACAAAGAACACATATGACAGAGCATCAAAGATAAAAAAAAAAAAAAAACTAGCACCACATCCACTTAATGGGCTGTAGTTTAAACAATTTATAGAAAAACACATGTCAAACTAGTAAAGTGTAGTTAATTATCTGATTTCAACATTGCAATTGTTCTGCAAGACATAGTTTGTTATCCCTACTACTTAGTGACAACACTTCCAAAAATCTCATTGTAGAAACACTGAAGATTTAAATTCAAAAACTCAAATTTAAGCAAAATAAGAGAACAGTCAGACGTTAATTCCCCCACAACTAACTTTTGTTTTTTATGATTTGAAAATGGCTCTGACAACAAACGAGGAGGTGTAGCAGAGGAATAATGAGAAGGAGTGTTTCCCCAAATTAATAGGAAAAAAAAAGTCTGTTGTGAAGTATAAAAAAATCAAGTAAATGCAAACGGTATTTCTGCCATGTTCATCTCTAAGAAGTAAGAAGTAACATCAGACAAACTGAATATTTCAGGCTCAAGCTGAAGTTCATTATTATCTCTAAATATAGGTGTTCCCATTTTCACTCCATGTGTATGTCCTCTGAGAGGCACAGAAAGTCTTATTTTCAGCAGTATTTTTAAAAAACTGCAACAACAAAGTCACAAAAGAACTCTGAGTCAATGGCTATCATTTGTGACATAAGAATTAAATCTAAAGTCCACTTTTATCATCCCCTTGCTGCTGTCGTTCTTGTGGCACAAACATACTGGCAGCGGGTTGTCTGGAATGTCAGCACATCATGATCAAAGCAGTCAATAACTTGTCTTATTGGTTTCATCAGATGGACTAAGCTTTGCCTCCATCTAGTGGAGCTTGTAAACAAACTGTACAAACTGCTGTATTAACTCGCAGTTTAGTGTGTGTTAAGCAGAATTACACAAGAGTGACATTAAGGAAGACATTTATTCAACAGTTTCCTCTATTCTTTAGTTATCAACACTATACAGGTTACTGCATACATTTTTAGCTATTCTAATGCAGACTTTTAGCCTTGTTGTTCATCACGAGTTGGTTTGTCTGGTCTGCATGACATCAACGGTGACAAGAGATTGACAAGTGTATTGATCCCTAGTGGTCCCTAAATGGTTGCTACTCAAGATAAAGAGACCCAACAATGAAATGACTCGCCTGCTGAACTTTGATCACATTGACTCCAACTTATCCTCATGCAGGAGATTGTATTCTCAGAGACTTGCCGTGATGAGCGTACAGAGACAGACTATTGGATTACAGTTTCTCCAGACAGATGGTGATGATGACGCTGGTTAGAGTTCAGAGGGGGCTTTAGGTTCAGACACAGACGCAGTGTTGGGATCTATATAGAGCTGCAGTGTTTTCATTTGTTCCCAGTTTGTGGAGAATAGTGAGCAGGAACAACATGTCCTCCATCACCAAGCAGCTGTCTTCTATCAGCTGTGCACGTAAGTCTGGATCTTTCTCTTCTTATTTCGTTCTTTATTTCTTTCTTTCAAGTTAATCATCATCATGTTTTGTCTCCTCAGGCAGAAAGGTGTCTTCCTCCACCACTGAGCTCAGACTAGTTTTGTTGGGGAAGACGGGAAGCGGAAAAAGCTCAACTGCCAACGCCATCTTGGGCCGTAAAATCTTTGATTTGCAAGTCAGCAGCACCTCCGTCACCAAGCGATGTCGCAGGGCTGATGGAGAATTTCGTGGGAGAAAACTGATGCTCCTGGACACACCGGGGTTGCTGGACACTCATCAGATTCCACAGGAGGTGCAGAAGGAGTTGAGGAGGAGTGTTAGCCTTCTCTTCCCGGGGCCCCACGCTTTCCTGATTGTGGTTCAGATTGGGAGGTTCACCCAGGAGGAGAGGGATGCGGTGCGGCAGATCAAAGAGGCAATGGGCTCCCACGCTTTGAGTTTCTCCACGGTGGTTTTTACTCATGGAGACCGTCTCGAAGGAAGAACATCCGTGAAGCATTGTCTGATGGATGGAGACAGGGATCTGGCTGAGCTGGTGGCCGGATGTGGGGGCCGGTATTGTGTCTTTAACAACCAGAGCTCCAAGAGCAAGCGGCAGGTGTCTGAGCTGCTTGCCTTGGTGGATGGCATGATGCAAGCAAATGAACAAAGTTGTTACACCAGCAAATTGCTCCTGAAAGCAGAGGAGAATCTGGCTCACCAGCTGCAGGAGGAGAGCAGGCTGCTGAATGAGAAGGAGGAGATGTTTAAAAAGAAGCAGGAGGCAGCTATAAAAGACTGGTATGAAAGAGAGGTAGAGATGGTTCTTCAAAAATGCAACAGAGAAATGGAGAAGCTGAAGAAAAACCAAGAGCTTGAGAATGAGAAGGTGGTGAAACTGGCAAGAGAAATAATGACACTGGCAGAGATTCACAGGGAGGAGGAGGAGAAGATGGAAGCTCTTCAGAAAATGCTTGAGAAAGCTACTAAAATGCTGGAGGAGCAGGTTGAGCAGGAGGAGGAAAAGAGAAGATCAATGGAGGAGAAGATCCAAAAGGAAAATGAAAAGAGAGCGAGAGAGAAGGAACTTCAGCAGATACAGAAAGAGCAGGGCATCAGGCAGAAGGAGGAAATGAAGAGAGATGCCTTGCAGAAAGAGTTGGATAAATTCATCCAAAGACTGGTGGAGCAGTGCCTAAAGGGGGAGGAGAGGAAAAGGCAAATGGAAGAAATGCTCAAATGTGAGAGGGAGGAAAACCAGAGAGAAAGGGAGATGGAAAATCGAAGAGTGGAGAAACAACAAACTGTGGCCCTCCAGGAGTTAAATCTCATCAAAATGAAGATTGAGAAACAAAAAGTGACTGAAGAAAGCCTCAAGAGACAGCTGGAGGACAACCTGCGAAGAGGAAGAGAAAAGTGCGGCGAGGAAATGTCAGTGCTGAAAAAGCAGTGTGACAAGAAGTGTTCGGACACGATTGCAAAGAAACCTGCAGAGAAACACAACACAATGACAACTGGGACTGGATATGTGCAAGAGATGGGACTGTTGGGGGTGAATGTAGCTTTAGAGAGTATTGGAGCTATCTGCTGTATACAATAACAGCACAGACGTGTCATGTTTATCTCATGGCAACTATATATTTTTCATGCATGTGTTTGCTGTGACCTTATTTACTTTCTGTTTCTCAGGAATGTAGTCCTAAACCTATGATTTGACTTTTTGCTATTATTTGATTCAACCATTAACTCACAGTGAGGAAAAGAAACAAAAGTAATTCCCATGTGAAAGCAATTTCATTTCAACAAATGGATGTAATTCCTTTGTGTGTCCTAAATCAGCAAATGCACAAAAATAGCACAAAGTCTCAAAAACGATGGAGATAATCTGATTATCAGATGCCTGCTCTCTGCTTGGTACTGCTGTCTCTGTCTCCATCATCTAAATCTGTATTCAAATAAAACCCTATTGCCATTAATAAACATTACTGTTTGAGTGCTATTTTAGACTTTCTTTGCCAATGCTGTGACTTTCGCTGTGCCATCTGGTCGCGTCCGCAGCCAAAAGGTCTGCTTTTATAGTAGTCTCTTTGAGTATGCATGTGTCATTCATTGTGTTTGTCACTGAGTGCACTTGCATTACTCATTTTGTGGGGACAACCTGTTTACACACTCACACTGTGATGACCTGCTTCCCATACAGGGACAAAATGCAATTCTTCATTATGTAAATCTTCACTATTAATCTCTTAAGACCTGGCATCTCCATGCATGGACATCACATTTTGGGTCATATTACCACAGTAGTTAATTTTCACTTTTTTTTCTTTTTTTTTTAGTATTTTATTATAATCATTATTATTATCATTTTATGATTGTTGTTTGATTTTAATTATTTTAAAAATATTTGAACAATATATATATATATTTATTTTGTTATATATATTTTTAAATTTTTATTTTCTGCATTTAATAAAAAAATTGTATCATACATGGTCTTAAGAGATTATGGCGAACACTAGATTTAAAGGTAGTTTGTAATTCGGAAATGAATGTCAAAACCCTGTGTATGTTTATTTGTGTGTGTGTGTGTATGTGTGTGTGTGCTGTGGGAAGAGAGGATATTATATTTTGAGTGCATTGTCATGACACTTTGCTGTCTGAACAAGCTATAAGGAGCAGGTAGAGGTGGAGCACTGCATGATTATTATAATAAAGTGCCTGAGGTAAAACAACAAAAACAACAACAATATAAATAAAGGAATATCTTGATATTTTGGGACTTTCTTAGTTTACTTACTTATTTGAGAGAATTAGTACCTTCTGGAGTAAACATGAAGCTACAGTCAGCAGCTGGTTACTTAGTATAAAGACAGAAAAAGGGAAGCAACAGTGACTCTGGCTCTGTCCATATGTGAAAAATCCTTCTCGATTTGTGAAGTCTGCACTGGTCACCTGGTGACCTCAGGGAAATGACACGGGTCCAGGAAGTTGATGCTATTAGTCTGGCACCAACTCTTCCTGTAAAACTGCACTGGGGATCAAACAAACAAGATACGTTAACTTGTGATTCTTAGTGCGGCTGATAGAATAACTGTGTTACCTTAGGACAGATTCAGGCAGACTGTTTCCCACTGGTCAGTCAAAGCATCTCGATGTCAAACTATGTCTTCAAACAAAGTAGAAACAGTGTTCTCTGTGCATCTTCCAGCAAAATGCAGCTGAAAAAATGCTTCTTTGCTCAAGGACAGCACATTTTCAGAGGAGAAAAGGCAGCTAGGTCACACTGATTAAAATTCCAATATGATAAAAATCCATTTTTGTTGTGCTCAGTGGTTGTCATGAAGTCGAGTCAAATGTTGTGATTGAGCTCATGTGTAGTCTATTTGAAACTTTAATAATATTAATCCAAACACATTAAGCTGGAATTTAGGCAACATGGTACTGGACTTAAAAGTTCTGTAAACACCAGTCAGACATATAAAGCATATGAAATCCATCATATTTTAAGTATGAATGAAGTTGCCTTCGCCCTAAGTCAGGGGGGATAGGCTCCAGCCCCCCCCGCGACCTTAGTGAGGATTAAGCGTAGTATAGATTATGGATGGATGGATGAAGTTCAAATGAAGGTTTGACATAAAAAAGGTAAAAAAGTTGCCTGAAAGTTTTGGATCAGCTGGAGGTCTTGTAAGGAGTTAACATCCTGATGATAAGGAACTCCAACAGTCCAACCTAAAACATTACATGCATGAACTAGTTTTTTCAGCTTCAGTCTGAGAGTGGATGTTCCTAATTTTAACGATGAAAGAAGGCTGTTCTACAGACTTGCTTTATCTCAATGAGATACTCAACAAATACTAATAATAAACAACTCCAAGGTCCACACAGCAGCTGTTTATTAGGGTCAAGTTAAAGTAAAGTTAAAGGATCTCTAAACATTTTAACTGAAACCAAACAGATTTTGGTTTAATTCTCATCACATCACTCCATTCTGGTAAATCTGTCAGGGAGGAACATGGTTAACTGACTTATTAAAAGACAGTTTTTAATTTTTAGATGTTTAGATGTTAGATGTTTAGATTTCGACTACAAGTTTGTTTACATATGAAGAGTTCATTTGCAAAAACGGATAATTCCATCCTCACAAACCTTCAGAAAACCCACTTTTCCATCATCTATCTGAGACATTATCAAACAAACTTAAGTTATCTCTGTGTTTGTCATGTCATTTCAACTGAGTCAAATCCACTCAACTTCAGTTTGATTAATGTTATCTCATGCAAACAAAAAAGTTTTCTTAAAAACTATAAAAATGTAGGTATTGTTTTTGAAAACGAACTCTTCATATCTTATGTCCTAATTTGAATTTAAACATGAATTAAAAATGATTAAAAGTGCAATAAATAAGATTCTTACAAGGTAACTTTAAAAAACAAAAAGACTAAAATATACCACCCTAAAATTCAGCATTGGTTAAAAATGTGTTATTTTTATGAGGACTGTTAAGGTCACACGACCACAGGTTAGTTTGGAGGGTCACCTATTGGATTGTGGGTCAGACGCAGTACGGCTACAGAGGAAAACCAAACGGTCCCAAAAAAAAAACATATTCTGCCCTGTTCGAGAGGGGTGCACGGTAAGGTTGAGCTTTTAAACATTTATTTGTTTCATATGTGTATATATTATTTATCGAATTGCCTTTACGTGGACCCTTCGGTGCCTTTGCTGTTATGTGCTAACATATTTGGACCCGTCTATCAACTGATGCTGTCTTAAGTGACTCGTTGTTTGAGTCCGTCTAATTACAGAGACTGTATCAAAAAACGTACAAAAACAAAACAAAAAAAAAAAAAAACAACAACAACTGAACAATTTGTATTTGAAACATTTGCTGGATTGTTTTTATTGTAGTTGTTTTCATGGTTTTCTGCTGATAAGAGGAGGAAATAAATGATCCAAAGACACCTGTATGGTGTGCAGTTACAAGTACAATAGAAAGTTACAGACGCATTGACTAGTTTTTTTTGGTATTTTTTTTTTTAGCATTAGTCTAAGACATGATTTTCCTTATTTTAACTGTATTGCGCAGGTGAATGAAGGATATTGTAGAGATTTGCTTTCATTTAAAGAGCTAATGGGCACATTCTGATCAAAAATAACTCCAAGTTCGACACAGCACCAGTTTATTTGGGTCAAGAGTTCCCTGAACATTTTTAATCGAACCAAATAAACTTTGATTAATTTCTTATTACATCCCTCCATTCTACTCTGTCAGGGATGAACATGGTTAAAGTTAATATTAACTATCAGAAATATGACACAAAAATGCATGTAAGGCAAAGTATTTATGAATCAAAACTCTAAAGTGCCCAAACAGCTTTGATAACAGCTGTCTCATTGTGCAGAGTCTTGGATTTACATATTAGATTTTCCCCAGCGTCATCAGTCCCCATGTGATCTGTGATCTGGCATTCTGCAAAGACATAAAGTGATTCTTATCTGTGAAGAAAGAAGCGATTCAGAGTTACAAGGAGAAATGAACAACAAGTATCAAGTAAATATGAATATGATGTCTCATGATTTGAATCACATTTGACCAAAACCAACCTGAACCCCAAACATGGAGGTTAATTCCACTTTTAAGAGGGCTAACAAGACTGTGACAATATCAGAACTTACCTTTCCATTTAAAAAGGATTCTAAAAAATATAATTCTTCAGCATAATTGCCTTCATTTGACAGCTGACAAACAGTAGTGGACAGATGGGTAACTCGTCGAGAGACAAATTATCCACTTACGTTTCATATGACACAGTAAAACACATTTTATGCTACTCATATTCTTGTGCAGAGGTTGAGATGCAGCTAAAGACATTTGTTGCACCCAGTTTCTTTTTCTCTCACACAGCTTGCTGCATTGACTTTTGATTGAGTACAAAACCAGATTTAAAGATTTATGAACTCTTAGGCATCTCTTCAGCTCTCTGTGATCATTTGATCCCCTGTAACGATACTGAAACCGGGGATCATCTGTGCGTGGCCGGCTGCATCCTGCACTGTGTCTGTGGAGATGTGGAGTTTGTTGCCTGCTGGGATGCCAACCTAGTGAAAGGAAACATCGGGCTGCTCCTTCAGTTTCAGCACCAAGGTGATAAAAAGTGAAGGTGGACTGTTCTGCTTTCTTAAATATTAGCAGCACATTGAAGAAGCAGGCTGAGCAAACATGACTCACAGCACCTCCACATGATCCACATAGTGTTGCTGACAACATCATTGTCCTCAACAATCAATGCTCTACTTCCAGTTTCCATGATTTCTCCCCTGTTGTAACATTGCTGTTCTCATTCCAGGCCGTGTGAGTCGGGGTGACTGCGAGTATTTCCAGGACAGACGTCCTGCCAGTGACTGTGACCCTGACAGTGGGATGAGGGCCTCGGTGGAAACATGTCTGCTGGGAGCCACTGAGCAGGAAGGTGATGACACTGAGGAGACCATAACTTACTGAGGGGGGGAGAGAAAGCATCCAACACGCCATAATGTAGTAATGTAACTCACACTTGGCACACAGTTACATTGAATATTAAAGACATGTGACACATGTGCAAATTTAATTGCATGAGGAAAAAACTAAAACAAGACAAATAAATTCTATCTGACACTCAAATTCTATCTCATCACATTCATTTGTTCACTTTTTCACCAGGAAAATAATTTGAGACAATTAGAGACTAACTTAAAAGCAAACGTTTCTCTCTGTTGAATAAGTAGCCAAAAGAGCTGTAGCAGTGGATATACAGAATGTGTGTTTATAGATGTGTTTGGTGTACTGTATTTGTACTGAATGTCCACATGTATATGCTAGGTTTATGTTATGATGTGCATGTCATGGCTAGTGGTTTCTTGTCTGAGAACATTAATACAATCAATAGAAGAAACTGCAATTCAAAGGACTTTCCTGGAGGTTAAAAAGGGGGAGGGAATGTCACTTACAGAAGCAGTTTTGAGAAATACAAAATACTTTTCTCTTTTCGTTACAATGTAGTCTAATTAATAAGGCAGCAAACAGATAATCATAGATGCAAAATCTAGACCCGTATTAATAATTGTATTAAAAAATAAGTTGAAGTAAAATGAATCAAACCAAATAGCCTCCGATAAAAGATTAAAAGAAAAGTCTCATGAGTTGCTCACAAGAAGTCCAACGTAGTGGATGAGAGATTATGATTGAAAGACTGATTTCATAAAGTTCTAATGGTTTGTGAACAAACTTACACTTTTATTTTCATTTGGTTCTAACTACACACGATGTGACATGTATATTAAATTAATTTTAGATAAACATATTGATAAATGAGTTTTCTCTCTGCTGTTTTATCTAATTCCACTGGTCAGTTTTACCTTTCAGCTTTATTAAATTACCCCAGTTTTCCCCACAGTTCTAATATACATCGTCTGTTTTATTTGTAATTTTTCACCCTTCTTTATCTTATTTTTTTATTGCTGGGATTTTATGCTGTTTCATTTTTGGTACTTTCATGTGCAATATTCTGTTTAATTAAAAATGAAAGGGAATAACTGTATGTCTTTGGTATAAAATTAAAGCACTCACTTGCTTTTACTGCTGCCATGTTTACAGCAGTTTAAGTAAGTCAGTCTTAAGCTGGGCTTCAACAGAACCACTAATCAGTGTTCAGTGAGATTTCGGAGAAATGGGACAAAAACATCGGGACAAGAGATAAAATATAAAATAGTAATGCGGAATAAAGTGGAATTACAGAGGTAATTAAAAATGGCTCGACATGATTTCTGCTTTTCTCAAGTGGCAAACTTCTCTACGCGTCTCGGAGCTGTGTGTCAGCACTGAGTACCAGCTGGTGGTGCATGTGGTCCCCTGAAAGTCTGCTCTGCGCTCAGAGCAGCAGCTCAGATCAGCCCGACCGGAGCAGGACGCACGATCTGCACCGTGAGCGACTGTTTCGCCTCGTGTTTGTGTTATCAACACGGATGGGTTAGATTCATGTCCTTTCCATTTGTCATGTGGCCGAGGCAATGAATAACACAACCGGCTTGGCACCGGTGGGAGCCGGCAGCCGGGACGAGTTACCAGCGCACCGAGTCTTAACCGGCTGCGTCTTGGCGCTGCTCATCATTTGGACGCTTTTAGGTAACTTCACAGTGTGCGCAGCTGTTTATCGCTACCGGCACCTGCGCGCAAAAGTGACCAACATCTTCATCGTGTCTCTGGCTCTATCGGACCTTCTTGTCGCCGTGCTGGTGATGCCATGGAAAGCTGTGGCCGAGGTGGCCGGTTTCTGGCCATTTGGAGGCTTCTGTAAGACCTGGTTGGCCTGCGACATCATGTGCTCGACGGCCTCCATCCTCAACCTGTGCGTCATCAGCGTGGACCGGTACTGGGCCATCTCCAGCCCGTTCCGCTACGAGAGAAGTATGAACAAGAAGGTGGCCTCCGTTATGATCGGCGTGACGTGGACAGTGTCCCTGGTCATCTCCTTCGTCCCCGTGCAGCTGAACTGGCACCGGGCAGAGATCGGTGACCCGGCCGCGGAGGTTGTGGCGCACCACGCTGGGCGTATCGATGGGAGCTGTGACTCCAGCCTGAGCCGCACCTACGCCATCTCCTCCTCCCTCATCAGCTTCTACATCCCCGTAGCGATCATGATTGTCACGTACACCCGCATCTACCGGATAGCCCAGATGCAGATCCGGATGATATCCTCGTTGGAGCGCGCGGCAGAGCACGCGCAGAGCTGCCGTTCGGACGTACCTGAACTGTTTCCTCACCTGTGCACGGAACTCGGTGCCAGCTCGTATCAGTCTCAGATCAGCCTTCATCCGGATTCCCAGCGCTCGACTCAGTCACACCGCGAGCTCAAAGTCTCCATCAGAAAAGAGACTAAAGTCCTGAAAACTCTGAGCATCATCATGGGCGTCTTCGTCTGCTGCTGGCTGCCTTTCTTCATCCTGAACTGCGCTCTGCCCTTCTGCCCCGGCCCGGGGGCTCCGGGGGGCCAGCGGGGCCCTTACTGCGTCAGTGAAAAAACCTTTGACGTGTTCGTGTGGATCGGCTGGAGCAACTCGTCCCTCAACCCGGTCATCTACGCGTTTAACGCGGACTTCCGAGACGCGTTCTTGCGCCTGTTGCGCTGCCGCGGACAACGCTGCTTGGCGGCGGTGAGCGCAGCGGTGGAGACGATGATGGCGAGCAACGAGGCCGTGAACCCGAAGCGAGAGAGCCCGCTGAAGCTGAGGCTGGACGTCTCCTGTGCCACAAACACCAGGGGGAGTGAGGACAGCGGGAACACCACGATGACTGTGTTTTATCACAGAGGGACAACCTCGGAGCAGGTGAAGGACACCGAGGAGAGGAACAAGGCCAGACTGACGCAGATACCCATATAAGTGACATGGTTCAGAATAGACACTTGAGGGGTCAGAGAGCAGATCCTACCCTGGTTGTACAGGAGAAGGGAAACGCAGCATTGAAACACAATGAAGTTTGCACTTCAGTAAGTCTTAGTCATTCAAACATCTTTGTAAAAAGAAGCAGGCAATAAACCCTCCTTCTGGGATCATATATAGCACATACAGGCTATAATCTCTAATTTTACCACACATCTGAAAATCATGAAATGTAATTTTCTCTTGTGGTTTCATATTTTGGGATAATTGTAGGCAGAGCTGGTGACTATGAGCGATAAATAATTTCAGACTTGAGGCTGTAAATTAAAATGCAAGCTTAGATGGGAAACATTGACTAGGTTTTTAGTTGCTTCAGTTAAATGAAATGTCAACATTGAAAAGATAATATCCTGCTGTCTTTACTTAGTCTATTCAAGTAATTTTCAAAGAAATCAAAACAGAGACTTGTAGGATAGTCAGCGCCTTGAATCGAGCCTGGAGAGGTGCAGTCTTAGATGCTGAAACACCATAATTTGGGATTGCTGAAGTGCTTTTTTATTTTTTCAAGTTTGAGCAAAGAAGTGAAATTGTTTTTTCCCATTTAACTTGGAAAAAAAAAAAATCTACGATTTATCAAAATACTATACTCGTGAGGACATGGTGCCAGCACCCTGCAGTGTGACCATTCAAGGTCAAATGGCAAGCTTTGTTCTCTCCCTTTCCTCGCCTTGGAGAGAGATTTGTCAGAGGTCAGGATTTCTTTGAATCTCTAGAAATGGGATTATATAACTAACTCACATTTGCACCCGTCAGCTTTGCATCTTGGTAGATGCACTGTGCACTCTATTTCCCCCCCCTCTCTCTACCTCCTGGAAGAAACAATCATGAATAATTTGTAAAGGTTGTTCCTGCGAAAGATGCCCTGACCAGCGAGAACACAGAAGCTTTTACGGTGACAACACTCAGAAACACAAGATGTGATTCCATGCAGTGAGGCTGATGCAGGAATTGGGACCATATAAATAGAGGCTCGCTGTCTCAATAACATCTGTTAATTTTTGTTTAATGACACTTCCTTGTTCCTGTTAAATATGGAAGCCCGTGTTATAACCTCAAGGAGCCACAAGCCTTAACGGAACCAACAAAACCCATGATTCCCTTCTGTTTTTGTTCATTAGTATAGAATTTAAAGAAATAATTTGAGATTTTGGAAACTATTCTTTTTTTCAAATTCTTGCTGAGAGCGAGAGAAGAGGATTGATATCGCTCATATTCAATGTAGCAAATATCACAAACTAGCAGCCAGAGAGTTGAGCTGAGCATGAAGAAGTAACACAATCTGCCTACGAATACCAGTACCAGCCCTCCAAAGTCACTCACCTGCTCTTTAAAAGTATAGAATTTAAAATAGTGCAGCATCTTTACTGAGTCCTACTGTCACAACCAGGTTTCTAGGCAACAAGTGGAGACACTAAGTCACTTGTATAGCCACTGAAAAACCACAAATTGTAGTTTTATATTTCGTTTGTTGTGCGGACTAAGCAAACAAGGTTTCTTTGGGCAACACTGATTCCCTTATTATTTCTCATGATACTCGTGTGTATGGTTAGCTTGTCAGACAGTGTTGCGGTTATACAGTCAGCATGTTAGCGATCCAGAGTAGCAGCTTAAAATTGGCTCTGAAATGGCTGCTGGTTGACATGTAGCCTTAATATTCTGGGTTTCAGGGGCACCGCTATAGCTCACCTGGTTGAGCTGGCGTCCCATGTGCAGGGCTGCAGTCCCGATGTGGAGGTCATGAGTTCGAAGCTGTGACTCGAACTCACACATGTCCTCCCCCCATTCTTCTCCCCCACTTTCCTGTTTCTCTCTCACTTCACTATCAAATAAAGGCACAAAGGCCAAAAAAAATAACTTTAAAATATTCTGGGTTTCAGTCACTATTTCACATTCGCTCTGCTGCCTGACAAAAAAAAAACAAACAAAAAACACGTAAATGAGAACAGTTTTATTAGGAATGTGGCTGTGTTAAAATGTAGTAAATGTCAGCACGGAGAGCAGGAGAGAAGCGAACGGATGTAAACACTGACAGAATTTAGGTGGCCACAAATGGCAACATAAAAACCTACAGAGCCTGTCTAGTTGTATGTGATTAGATTAACGGCAGAAGTAAACGTCTTCATTTCTTAACAGCTTTTACTTTAGATATCTAGGCTCATAACAACCACAAAACAAAAATAGATTTGTACCGTATGGGACCTTTTAAAGCAATAGCTTGAGATTTTGGCAGATACACTTTTTTGCTGTCATGCTGAGAGTCGTGGAACTAAACTCTACATTATACATGGGCCTCGCTCAGAAACATTTAAATTGCAGTTTCCTTAAGCCTGTGGCGTCCATTTACATTCGTTTTCATCTATGTTTCAAACCTTCCTCCTGAAAAGAGTTAATGAACCAATCAAGAACCGTGACACACAGTTCCTACTAATGCCTTATTGAAATCTGTTGTGTGTGCACTGGCTTCTCTGTGAGCCTCTGCAGCTTTGCGTGTCATTGGTGAAGCATAATTAAAGCATTCTCATGTCTATGTGGTAATGAAACTACTGCAATGTAGCTCACATAATGACTGCAAAGAGGGAGAAATGGCTCCTGATTTAACACATTGTGTCACGTTTCCTAAATCTGTGGGAAAGGATGAAGTTTAAGAACATTATTTTTTACCTTTTTGAGGGTTAGAAGATGATAAATGTTTTGGGTGCAGTTGCCAGGCAACCGGCTGAGCGATATAGAAATATATTTCTTCACT
The DNA here is from genome assembly GCF_000690725.1 of Stegastes partitus. Taxonomy (NCBI): domain Eukaryota; kingdom Metazoa; phylum Chordata; class Actinopteri; family Pomacentridae; genus Stegastes; species Stegastes partitus. Next base: position 86,774 of record NW_007577854.1, on the reverse strand, counting down.
TGGAAAAGTAACTTGCAAGATATATTGAAGCTTTACAGGTGTTGGCAGGTGGATTTAGGCTGGTTATCTTTGGCCAGAGCTCCAGACATGAGTATGAGTGTTAGTTTTTCCACCTAACTCTTGGCTAGAAAGCAAATAAATGTATTTCAAAAAATTTTAAAATTCTTAAATTTACAGCAGCCATTAATAGTCTCGACGTCCAGTTTCACTGAAAATGTATGGAGTGAACACTTTCTATCTGTAGTGGCCACCAGCGATAACATGTTTGTGTCTGTGTAATGCACGACTTGGAAAACATAGTCTACTGTGTAATTGTTTCCAGAGGGGAAATATGTGCATCCTTATGGTATTCGTGGTGTAATGGGCTTTTAACCTACATAGGACACCCATCAGCTGCAGGCGTGCAATGCGTATAAGAATAGTCACCGTACCAAAGAGGATTAATTAAACAAAGGTCAAATAAATTTTTTAAATGTGCAGATGTAGACTGCTGAGTGAGAAAAGTCTTCACAGATCTGAATGGAAGTCAGTTCATGGTAAAGTGATTTCATTGTTTAATATTGACTGACAAATGTCTGTCCTTATTTTATTCTCGTGTCTCCCAAAAGGAGCTCATTGCATTAACATTCCTCCCAGGGTAGTTCGCAGAGGGAAGCTTTTTATGGGCCACACCTGCCCACCCTGAATGTGAGAGACTTAAATGAGCCCTCGAGGCTGCAGGCAAATCAGAGCGAGTGAGGAAGAGAGAGTGTTTCAGAGGGAAGTGTTAATCGATTCGTGTACTTCAGGTTGGAGAATTCATCTAACAAGGGTGACTTCTGCCCTGAGGTCTCAGCATACGGGGAGTTTTAAGTGAAGAGTGAGCAAATTTTACTTTCAATAATATTCATATTAAGTAAGTTTCGCCAGCTCTGGGCAGATGACATATTTTGTTGATTTTTTTTAAAGTAAAGAGAAGAAAATCCAACCTTTCCTCCAAACAGACATGACAAGCGAACCCATTTCCAAATGTTAATGTGCTGTTACTTTTTATCTCATGAACTTAAAGAAGAAAATATTAAACAGTAATTGTGACTAGGTGCACTCCTCAGCTTGTTAAGGCTGAGAACATCCTTGTTAGGAGGTCTGAAGTAGTAGCACTACCAAATATTTTACATAAAAAAAATTAAACAAGAGTTAAAGGAAAATCCTGAAACAAAGTTACAGTAAATTATTGTTGCAGATTTTTCTCGTTGCTGATCTTGGGCCTAGTTTGTTTCAATCTCTTAGGTGAGTTTTTCAAAACTTTCTGACTTGTAACCGTTTGCAATGTTGATCCAACTTCTATGTAATGCAGCCCCTTTGCAATTTCTATTGCAAAACAAAGATTTGATCTCCTTTCCTACATCGCATGGCCACTCAGATTTATCCTGTGGACTCTGGAAGGGTCACGACATCTGGATTGGTAACACATACATGTAAATGCATCTCACTGAGTGGAATCGATGTAGAAGTACATCAGTTACAGCTTCTTTGCTCCTGTTCACTGAGACTGGTAAGAAATGCCTTTGAAATCACTGATCTCTGTTCGAAACTTTAATTTGACTTTAAAGTTGTTTTCCAAAGACACAAAAAAACTGTCTCAAAAATGTCTATTATAATTAGAACGCACATGTGTATGTCAGATACATGGACTCGCATCCATGTTTTTTTTTTTCTCTTATCCAGTTGGCAAAGTCTTTCGATCTGAAAGACCTTATAATCCCCTTTGGTCTCTTTCAGGGCATCAGATCATGTTGTTGCATTGTTTGCTGCAATAATCCTCATGTTACAGAGGGAGAGGTCCCTGATCGCTGCATTACTACAGACACACGAGGAACACAGATTTACAGATGTACTTACAATCATGTCTACATGAATCATATATCCTATATATCCTTTCTATTTTGTGTTTGGGAAGGCCCTGAGCAAGTCTGAGAAGTAAACATTGTGTGCACTCTTCGTTCATGAATGTACATTCAAGTGAATGAATCTGAATGATTCTTGTGGAAAAAAAGAATTAGGTCAGACAAGACTGAAAAAGGAAAAAGCAATGGGAGAGTTTATGTGTTTGTGTGTGTGAGAAAATGAAAGAAAATGAGGATTTAAGGGAGAAATGTGGAGATTTTTTTTTGCATCAAGGGAAATGCAAGTGCCCAGAAAGGTGGCTGGGACACATACAATAAAGAAAAAGTTACTCAACAGTTTACCAAAGCAGATTTAACGTTCATTTTAGTAAACATTAACATTTATTGCTCTTAGCCATGCTTAGAAATTCCATTTTGTTGGACAAAGTAGATTCTATGCAACAAGTAAATAATCATTTTGACATATATGTTGCAAGACAGAGAACATAGCTCCTACATTTGTCTCAGTTTTTTTTTTTT